>NC_026000.2:83370643-83670643 GCF_000442705.2 Elaeis guineensis
ATTTGGATTAAATCCAATTAGGTTCAAGAAAAATCGTGCTAGCACACGATTGAGCCTAACTTTCTCCTCGTATAATTTTTTCTATCTCGACTGAGCCAAATATGATTTGACTCATCCAAAGAACCTTGAGAAAGTTTCTTTCAATCTGACTAGAGCCAGTCTAGCTTAAAAAAGTCTTGTCATAATTCATGAGATGAATTTAGGACAACACCTGCCACTTCCTGTCACCTGCCATTTCCATTTTAAGACATTGGTCAAACGTTAACCCATGGACCTTCGACTGAAGGCTCCTTAGTAGAGGCCATTGGAGAGTTTTAGTGAAGTGTCCACCTGCTAAATTAGCCCTCAATGTGGGTGCCATAATCAGATATGGCATGCACCCCAAGTGGATAAGGATAGAGTCTCCACCTTGACTTTTCTCCCTGCGTCACCTCACTTTTTCAGTGCCCATTTGAATTCACGAGAAGCAACTTCTCATGAATTTTCTCCCATGTAGAAGGCATCTCACGCCCACTCTTGTGCACCAATTTTTGGAAAAACTTGATTTGTTAGCCATTCAAATTCGAAGGGTGTTTGAATTTAAATGGATAACTTATCCCTTGCACCTTCTTGCTTATCCATCTTGTGCACCACTTATCATACACGAGAAAGAGTTTCTCATGAAATCTTTCCATGCACAAAGAAGCCATGCCCCTTCTCTTCTACACCCAGAGTGGATAGGGATGAGTTGGTTTGCATTTAAATTCAAATTCGATTTGAATTCAAGTGTGCAACCACTTATCTTTATCCTCTCATGCGGATAAGACACGTCTTGCACTGTTTTAAAAGAGAAAGAGAATGTGGGGCGTGCGTAGAATTTTTTTGAGAGAAGGAAGGGGGGTGTGAGGAAGCTTTCTGCATGAAGTGAAGGTCCAAAACCTTTTAAGAGAAAAGAAATGAAAAGAAATAAAAGTGGGCACAGAGTTTTCTTGTGTACCCTAGGGTTTTGGCTTAGGGTTCGGGAAGTGAGAACGTGAGCTACGAGTATCGTGAGCCCACCAAACTTCAGGGAGAGCATCATCCACCTTCTCTTACCACCTTTGCTGATAATCCAAAGTATTTGAGGAGTCAGCAGACATCGATCGAAGGAGTTCGATCAACATCCGGCCATCAAAAAGGTGCAGTCACGAACTAGCATTCGTGAGGAGCCGATCAGACCAGGAGCTTCATGTGGATGATCTACAGAGGTCAGACCATACTATGTGGCTACATTGCAATGATCAGACTCTCTCGATGGTGATCAGATTGTGGTGATCGACTACCCGCACAAAGGTATTATGTTCTGAACACATAACAGTAAATTATTTACTGTTCAAATTTGAATTTCAAATTTAAATGCATGCATGCTATATATCATATTTAGATCCTAGTGTATGGTAAACACATATTAATTAATTAGATTAATTAATAATTTCCATGGTAAAATAGTGATTTTGAAAAAATTTTAAAATTACCATTTTACCTCTGCACTCAAATTTTACTTCAAATGGTATCAGAGCAGGTTCTAAGATATGATATATATATTTGCATGCGTAGATTAAGTTATAATCTAAAAGTTTAAATTTGAAATATTAAAATTTAAAATTTAAATTTTAAAATTTAAAATTTAAATTTGAAATTGATATATTTAGATATACTTGATCCAAGTAGCAAGTAATCTAATTAGGTTGGTTGCCATGGTCGTCCGGTCATAGAAGAAAAGTAGGGTTTAAAAGGCCCTCTCCTCCATTCGATGGGGTTCTCCTATGGCGATAGGGGTGCCATTGCAATTATATCCCATGCAGATGAAACAATGAAAGGACTTAATTGTAAAGATTCAATTGTAAGATTTATCATGAATGTGTTAGATTAGATCTAAAAAAATATTCATGATTTATTTTGATTGAGTTATTTTTTGTTATGTAATTAGCAATAGGATTGCTATTTATGAAATATGCTGATCTATTTATGAAATGAGTCAACCTATTTGATGAACAGAAAATAAAACCTTTCAAATTTGAAAATTATTTTTGAAATACCAAACCCTGACCCATCAGCCCAAATATTTAATTAAAAGAATTAAGTGTTGTCTTGTTGGTCTAGAATTGTGAATTAAGACCTAAGATAATTGCATAAACTTATGGATCAATGGGTTAGATGGATTAGGTCCATAATTGGGTTAGACCTAAGGTTAGCTTAAAGAAATGGACTAAATTAGAGTAATTGGTCAAATCTAATCAAAAGTTGAATTAGATTAGGCAAAGGACACTTTAGACTCAACTCCAATAGTTGTAATTGAATGGGTCCATGTCTTTAACTAGATCAAGATGGACTTAATTCATGGCTACGTGGTGGAACCTTATTTACTAAGTTGATCAAATTAAAACTAATGAACCGATTGGTGTCTAAGGTAAGTTCGGCAGTTTGACCAGTGGTTCTTAAGTGGGAGCTACTCACATTGATTCGATCTCTGGTGAGTTAATGGCATATCTCCACCACTGATCTCACTTACCTGACCAACCTAGTGAGTTAGATTTTGATTAGATCACCTTGTGATTAGGGCTCACCCATGTCATTAGGTAAATCTGTGTGACTGATTTAGATGTTCCTAATGCCGGCTTTAATTAAATCATTTTTAATCCGACTTGGTGAAGTCAGTGGGAGGATTGAAATTGGCTGGTTAATTTTTTCTCTTCTATCCTTTAATAAAAATCCTCAAAAATTATTAGGTCCCTAAAATGATTAAGTTATAGTGATAACTAAGTCATAGCCTCCCATTAAGTGAGTGATAATGAGTCCATTAGTTTAATAATCACTGGAGGCCCAAAGGCCTGGTGCTTATTGACTAATGGAATTATCATTCATAGTATGATAATTTGGTTGAGTCTTTCTGATGGTGGTCAAGTTGGCCGGCCAAAGTCGGGCCTAATCATTTATTGGTCTGATTCACCAAATAAAGTCATGTTAATGATTGGACTTAACCAGATCTTTTCAGTGGAGGCCAAAGCTTACTGATTAGGTTCTGGAGCAAAATTTATTACTAGAAGTTGTTTAGAGAAATAACTGGTTATGAACCTACCCATAGATGCACATGGATTGACCAACCAAAGTTGGGCTCATGTGTGGTCTGTGTGGATTCTAGTACCCACTAAGGAATTAAAGTAATTTTTTGAATTGGAGGTTGAGGCTACCAGTTCGTAAAAATACTGGAAGAAACTTTAGACTAAAGTCCAAGTCTTTAGTATTAATAATTTATATACAAATAGAGGTCTGATTTTCTTTTTTGCAGCTATGGCCACTATCCTGTCGCTTCGGTCATTATTAGATAATGACAAGCTCATGGAACCTAATTTCGATAGCTGGTATCGAAAATTAAAAATCATCCTTGAGCATGAGCGGATCCTTTATGTAGTAACGGATCCGGCACCCGAGGAGCCAGCCCCGAATGCTAGAGGGACGGTCCGAGATACTTACCAGAAGTGGCTCAATGATCCACACCGTTCGGTGCATAATGCTGGCGGCAATGAATGATGAGTTTAGCTACAAGTTCGAGAATGCTCAGCCGTAGGAGATGCTTCAAATGTTGAATGACTCCTTTGAAATGCCTGACGACATTGAAAGGCACAAAACTAGTTGAGCCATTTTCAGTGCTCGGATGAGGGATGGGGCCTCAGTCACCGATCATGTATCGTACATGATCAAAATGATTGAGCACCTAAGTAAACTGGGTTTTTCTTGCACGAGCAACTCGGTAAGGATGCGATCCTTAATTCTTTGCCTAAGTCCTTCCTCCCCTTTCTTACTTATTTTCGGATGACAAAGCCTGCAGTAAACTACCACGACTTATTGGGGTTGCTGCAAAACTTTGAGAAGGACCACCAGCTCCGAAAGGAGTCGGTGAATGTTGTGGGAGGGTCTTCTTCTGATCGTCGACCCTTTAAGAAAGGGAAGAAGAACAAGAAGAAGAAGAATAAGAAGGTGCAGTCGCATGCTGGGACGTCTGCACAAGGTCAGACCAAGAAGTGCAAGCCCGACCAGAGCCAGGAGGAGTGCTTCTTTTGCAAAAAGCAGGGGCACTGAAAGAGGAACTGTCCTCTATACATTCCCTCTCTGGATCCAAACAGGCTGAAGAAGAAGCAAGGTAATTATATAATACACCTTGCATCTTTTTCATTTGTGATACTACTGCCTGGGTATTGGATATCGGAAGCCCTTATTATATTTGCAATTCGATGCAGGGTCTGCAGGTCAGTAGGAGATTTGATGACGGCGATATTGGGAATAGTATCCCAAAGCTAATCGTCAGCCTATTGATGGTTGTGCTCCTTTTGTATTAGTACATGAATTATAAATAAATAAAAGTTATTTTGATATTTTTTCATCACAAATGTTTCATTTTCTAATGAACTCCTATATTATGGTGAAGTCCTTAGGACTATTTAGACTCGACAAAGGAGGATTTGTCGCTTAGTACTTAAACCTGTTCGCGACCAAATGATACGTTGTTACCAAGGATGACAACGTTTATCGAGCATAGGTCATTGTGTGCCATATGGGTTGGTTGTCCTCATAACCAAGGAGTGTGGAGACACTGGTATGGCATACAGGTGAGATGTAATGGTACATCTGCACTGAACGTGACCGACTCTGGAGCTATTTCTGCTATCAAGATTTGCTCCGATGGGATATGGGTATAAATATCCCTCCGACCTGAGACCGCCATGGTGACTTGTAAGCAACTCACTGCACTTAGGCACTGGACTACCTGAATTTCTAATTCAGTGACGGAAGGCTGCTGGGTGTAGTCAAGTACTTGACTTGTCAGTGCATGTGTCAAGATGGGATTGACCACTCCAGTTTAGGAGCTATGTACAGTCGTGTTTCAATTTAGCAAAACCTTGGCCATGGTAGTCCTAGTGAGGAGTCACAGGACTAATTGAGTTGAGCATGATTCGGATGATCTCATCAGGGTTGACAGTTTAACCCTGAGTCGTCCTAAATACAGGGGTCAAAAGGGATGAATTATACGGTAACCATATTCACGTAGGTTCTGAATGTTGCGATTGCGACTATTCGACCTATCCGATCGTCGGGTACCATTGCTAGATGGTCACTTTGATTAGTACAGGAATTGGTTCCTGTGCTACCGGCTTAGGTTCGAACCTGCGGGGTCACACACATTAGAGGTTCCTTTCTGATCTGATGACTGATTATGAGTCTTATGTGTCTGGGACTCTATGATTGAGAATTAAGATTCTCTGATCATGAGTTCCACACATTTTGGGTACCGGGGTCAAAATTTTGAATTTCAAATTTTGAATTTAAAATTTGAACTCTTTGATCAGGGTTTCATATCGATGGTCTCTGATGCCTAATTGCCCATCAGATTTGGACTCAATATTTATGAGAGGTTTAATTAGTGATTTAATCACTAATTAACTCAATTTGATTGAGTAATTATTTTTAGATCAAGTCCAATTGAATTGGATTCAGTTTGGATTGACCCGATTAGGTTAAGTGTTGATCTAATCGCTAAGGTGGCTTAGTCCCTGATTTGATCAGGGGTAAGGTTTAGTTAATTTCTGATTTGATTAGTATTTTATTGAGTCTAATTAAGCCTAATTGTATTGGGTTTAATCTGGTCTAATTGTGCTTAACCTATTTTAATTAGGTTGGCTCAATTTGAATCAAACCACCTTGTTTTAAATTTTCTGTGCCACCCAACTTCCTTGCACCCATTTGAATTCACGAGAAGAAACTTCTCATGAAGCCACCCAACTTCCTTGCACCCATTTGAATTCACGAGAAGAAACTTCTCATGAATTTTCTCCCATGCAAAGCTCTCTCACGCCCACTTTTGTGCACCATATAGATGGATAAAGCTGATTAGTTAACCATTCAAATTCAAAGCATGTTTGAATTTGAATGGATAATTTATCTCTTTTGCCTTCAAGCTTATCCATCTTGTGCGCCACATAATTCATATGAGAAAGAGTTTCTCGTGAAACCTTTCCATGCACAAAGAGTCCACCCCTTCTCTTCTCATGCCACAAGTGGATAGGGATGAGTTGGTTTTCATTTGAATTCAAATTTGATTTGAATTCAAATGTGTAACCACTTGTCTTTATCCTCTCACGCGGATAAGACATGTTTTGAACTGTTTTAAAAGAGATAGGGAGGTGGGGCATGCGTAAAAAAAAAAAAATCTGAGAAAGAAAGTCGGGCGTGAGGAAGCCTTGTGCATGAGGTGAAGGTCCAATACCTTTCGAGAGAAAAATAAAAAAAGAAAGAAAATTGGGCTCATGATTTTTGGTGTGTACCCTAGGGTTTCTACCTAGGGTTTGGGAAGTGAGATTGGTGTGCCACGAGTGTCGTGAGTCCACCAAATTTTAGGAAGAGATCCATCAGCCTCTCAACCAATCATGCAGACAATTCAGAGTGTCTGAGGAGTCGGCACACATCGATCGAAGGAGTTCGATCAACATCAGCCATCAAAAGGGTGAAATCATGAACTAGCATTCGTGAGGAGCCGATCAGACGGGAGCTTCGTGTGGATGATCCACAGAAGTCAGACACTAGTATAGTTGTGACGTGACGATCAGAGCCCTCGACGGTGATCAGATTGCGGTGATCGACTACCCACAAAAGGTGATGTGTTCTGAACACAGTACAGTAAAAAGTTTACTATTTCAAATTTAAATTTCAAATTTAAATGCATGCTATTGTATCATATTTACATCATGGTGTAAGGTTAATTAGTATTAATTAATGAGATTAATTAATAATTTCACTGTAAAATAGTAATTTTGAAAAAGTTTTAAAATTACCATTTTGCCCCTGCACAGAATTTTCACTTCAAATGGTATCAGAGCCAGGTTCTAGAATATGATATACATATGCATGCATAGATTAAGGTGTAATCCATAAGTTTAAATTTGGAATTTAAAATTCTAAATTTGAAATTCAAAATTTAAAATTCAAAGATTGGAAATTCAAAATTTGAAATTTGGTTGAAATCTCAAATTTGAAATTTGAAATTTAAAATTTGAAATTCAAAATTCAAAATTTAAAATTCAAAGATTGGAAATTCAAAATTTGAAATTTGGTTGAAATATCAAATTTAAAATTTGAAATTTAAAATTTAAAATTTGAAATTTGAAATTCAAAATTCAAAATTTAAAATTCAAAGATTGGAAATTCGAAATTTGAAATTTGGTTGAAATCTCAAATTTGAAATTTAAAATTTAAAATTTAAAATTTAAAATTTAAAATTTAAAATTTGAAATTTAAAATTTAAATTTTAAAATTGGTATATTTAGATATACTTGATCCAAGTAGCAAGTAATCTAATTGGGTTGGTTGCCATGGCCATCCGGTCATAGGAGAAAAGTAGGGTTTAAAGACCCTCTCTTCCCATTCGATGGGGTCTCCTATGGTGGTAGGGGTGCCGATGTAATTATATCCCATGCCGATGAAGCAGCGAAAGGACTTAATTATAAAATTTATCATGAATGTGTTAGATTAGATCTAAAAGAAAATTCATGATTTATTTTGAGTTATTTTCTGTTATGAAATAAGCAATAGGATTGCTGTTTATGAAATGTGCTCACTCATTTGTAAAATGAGTCAACACATTTGGTGAACAGAAAATAAAATCTTTCAAAATTTAAAAATTATTTTCGAAATGCCAAACCCTGACCCACCAGCCCAAGTACTTAATTAAAAGAATTAAGTGTTGTCTTGTAGGTCTAGAATTGTGAATTAAGACCTAAGACAATTGCATAAATTGTGGGTCAATGGGTTAGATGAATTAGGTCCATAATTGGGTTAGACCTAAGGTTAGCTTAAAAATGGACTAAATAGAGTAATTGGTTAAATCTAATCAAAAGTTGAATTAGATTAGGTCAAGGATACTCTGGACTCAACTTCAATAGTTGTAGTTGAATGGGTCCATGTCTTTAACTAGACCAAGTGGACTTAATTCATGGCTACGCGGTGGAGCCCTATTTACTAAGTTGATCAAAATTAAAACTAATAAACTGGTTGGTGTCTAAGGTAAGTTTGGCAGTTTTGACCAGTGGTTCTTAAGCGGGAGCTACTCGCATTGATTCGATCATTGACGAGTTAATGGCAAATCTCCACCACTGATCTCACTTACCTGGCCAATCTGATAAGTTAGATTTTGATTAGATCACTTGGTGATTAGAGCTCACCCATGTCATTAGGTAAATCAGTGTGACTGATTTAGGTGCTCCTAATGCCAGCTTTAATTAAATCTTTTTTCATCTGACTTGGTGAAGTCAGCAGGAGGATTAAAATTGGCTGGATGATTTCTTCTCTACTATCCTTTAATAAAATTCTCAAAAATTATTAGGTCCCTAAAATGATTAAGTTATAATGATAACTAAGTCAATGCCTCCCATTAAGTGAGTGATAATGAGTCCATTAGTTCAATGATCATTGGAGGCCCAAAGGCTTGGTGCTCATTGGCTAATGGAATTATCATTCATAATATGATAATTTGGTTGAGTCTTTCTGATGGTGGTTAGGTTGGCCGGCCAAAGTCGGGCCTGATCATTTATTGGTCTGATTCACCAAATTAAGTCATGTTAATGGTTGGACCTAACTAGATCTTTTTAGTGGAGGCCAAAGCCTACTGATTAGGTTATGGGGTAAAATCAATTACTAGAAGTTGTTTAGAGAAACAACTGATTAAGAACCTATCCATAGATGCACATGGGTTGACCAACCAAAGTTGGGCTCGTGTGTTGTCTGTGTGGATTCTAGTACCCATTAAGGAATTAAAGTAATTCCTCGAATTGGAGGTTGAGGCTACCAGTTCGTAAAAATATTGGAAAAAATTTTAGACTAAAGTCCAAGTCTTTAGTATTAATTTATGTACTAATAGAGGTCTGATTTTTTTTTATACAGCTATGGCCACTACCCTGTCGCTCCGGTCATTATTAGATAATGACAAGCTCATGGGACCTAATTTCGATAGCTGGTATCAAAAATTGAAAATCGTCCTTGAGCATGAGCGGATCCTTTATGTAGTAACGGATCCAGCACCTGAGGAGCCAGCTCCGAACGCTAGTAAGGCGATCAGAGACACTTACTATAAGTGGCTCAATGACCACACCACCGTCCGATGTATTATGCTGGCAGCAATGAATGACGAGTTCAGCCGCAGGTTTGAGAATGCCCAGCCACAGGAGATGCTTCAAATGTTGAACGACTCTTTTGGCACGCCTGACGATGTTGAAATGCACAAAACTAGTTGTGCCATTTTCAATGCTCGGATGAGGGATGGGGCCTCAGACACTGATCATGTACTGTACATGATTGAGATGATTGAGCACCTAAGCAAATTGGGTTTTCCTCTGCACGAGCAGCTCGGTAAGGATGCGATCCTTAATTCCTTGCCCAAGTCCTTCCTCCCATTCCTTACTCATTTTCGAATGACAAAGCCTGCAGTAAGCTACCATGGGTTGTTGGGGTTGCTGTAGAACTTTGAGAAGGATCACCAGCTCCATAAGGAGTCGGTGAATGTAGTGGGAGGGTCTTCTTCTCATCGTCGACCCTTTGGGAAGGGAAAGAAAAACAAGAAGAAGAAGAACAAGAAGGTGCAGCCTCAAGCTGGGACGGTTGCACAGGGTCAGACCAAGAAGCGCAAGCCCGACTAGAGCCAGGCGGAGTGCTTCTTTTGCAAGAAGCATGGGCATTGGAAGAGGAACTGTCCTCAATACATTGCCTCCCTGAACTCGAACAGGCCGAAGAAGAAGCAAGGTAATTATATGATAACTCCTTGCAACTTTTCCATTTGTGATACTGCTGCCTGGGTATTGGATACCGGAAGCCCTTATCATATTTGTAATTCGATGCAGGGTCTGCAGGTCAGTAGGAGATTTGATGAAGGTGAGAGGTTCCTGAACGTTGGAGATGGAAGCAAAGTTTCAGTTCTAGCTTTAGGAATCATGAGTCTTGTAATCAATTCTCATAATGTAATTCTGAGTGAATGTCACTATTGTCCAAGCTTTTTATTAAATATTATTTCTGTAGGCCTTTTGGCCATGTACGGTTATGATTTTTTAATAAAAAGAAATATTTATAATATTATATTGAATGGTGTTACAATGTTTGTTGGATAATTAAATAATGGAATTTACTTACTATCACAGCCTGTTAATGTGGTTCAAAACTTCGATAAATGCCCTAGAATAGATAATGTGTCAGAAGTCTACCTTTGGCACTGTAAGCTAGGTCATATCAATAAGAACAAGATAAACAGGTTGGCTCAAGAAGGAATTCTTGAACTTGATGATTATGAATCACTTCTAACCTGTGAGTCTTGTCTTCTTGAAAAGATGACCAAGTCACCTTTTACTGGAAAAGGTGAGCGAGCCAGTGAACTCTTGGGTCTGGTATATTCTGATGTATGTGGACCTATGAGCTCAAGTGCAAGAGGTGGATATTTCTACTTCATAACCTTCACAGATGACCTATCGAGTTATGGGTATGTCTACTTAATGAAGCATAAGTCAGAGTCTTTTGAAATGTTCAAACTATTCCGAAATGAGGTAGAAAAATAAACTGGGAAGTGTATTAAAATTCTTCGATCTGATCGAGGAGGTGAATACCTTTCCAATGAGTTTCTGACGTATCTAGGGGAGAATGGGATTCTCTCTCAGTGGACTCCTCTTGGAACCCCACAGCATAATGGTGTGTCCGAAAGGAGGAATCGGATCTTATTGGATATGGTTCGATCCATGATGGGGTTTGCTGGTCTGTCGATCTCCCTCCGGGGATATGCGCTTGAATTGGCTTGTTACCTTCTAAATAGAGTTTCGAGTAAGTCTGTAGCCAAAACGCCATATGAGATATGGATAGGATGTAAGCCAGTACTCTCGCACCTTAGGATTTGGGGGTGTCCAGCTTATGTTAAACGTTTAATTACAGATAAGCTTGGACCTAGGTTTGACAAGTGTAATTTTATAGGGTACCCAAAAGAGACCAAAGGATATTATTTCTACCTTGCTGATGAGCAAAAGGTGTTTGTCAGCCTTAAGGCAATCTTTTTACAAAAGGAGTTCCTTAGTGAAGGAATTGTTGCCTCTAAAGTCGAACTTGATGAAGTTCGACAGGTAGAAAAACCGACACATGTTACTGAACCTGAACCGGATTTGATTAGATCATATCTGGAGCCCATTGATTATGCACCCTTAAGGTGGTCTGGTAGAGTACCACATCAACTGGACAGATACTATGGTTTCTTGGTCCGGGATGGCGATCCTGTCGAACTTGATGAAAACGATGAGGATCCGATCACCTATATGGATGCAATGCAGAGACCTGACTCTGAGAAATGGCTAGAGGCTATGAAATCCGAAATGGAGTCCATGAAGGTCAACAATGTGTGGACATTGGTTGACTACCCGAAGGAGTGAAACCCATAGGGTGTAAGTGGGTCTTCAAGAGATATCGTCAATGTTATGGTATAGACTATGACAAGATATTTTCTCCCATGGCAATGCTCAAATCCATTCGGATTATGCTTGCGATAGCTGCCCATCTAGACTATGAAATCTGGCAGATTGATGTGAAGACAGCTTTCCTAAATGGAGAGCTGGACGAAGAGGTGTATATGATACAACCTGAAGGGTTCACATCCATAGATGAGTCTAAGGTATGCAAGCTACAAAAGTCCAATTATGGACTTAAGCAGAAATCTCGAAGTTGGAACATATGTTTTGATAGGACAATCAAAACGTATGGCTTCGTTAAGAACAGAGAAGAGCCCTGCATTTATAAGTGGGCTAATGGTCCAGTAGTAGTATTTCTTGTATTGTATGTGGATGACATTCTCTTAATCGGGAATGATGTCCCTACATTACAGGGAATAAAGATTTGGCTATCGTCACAGTTCTCCATGAACGATCTAGGAGAAGCTTCCTACATCCTAGGGATGAGGATCTATAGGGATAGATCCAAAAGGTTGCTTGGCTTATCTCAGTCCACGTACATTGATACTATGCTGAAAAGGTTCAGCATGGGGAATTCCAAGAAAGGCTATCTACCGATAGGCCATGGAATTTCTCTCTCGAAAAGGGATTGTCCGACAATACCTCAAGAGAGAGAGCGTATGGGTAGGATTCCATATGCTTCGGCAGTGGGATCTATCATGTATGCCATGACATGTACATGACCAGATGTGGCATACTCACTAGGGGTAGTGAATAGATACCAATCTGATCCAGGGGAGAATCACTGGAAGGTTGTTAAAACCATCCTGAAGTATTTAAGAAATACTAAGGATCAGTGGCTTGAAGGAACCAGATCTAGGGTTTCAGGGTTAGATCTTGAAAAAGGGGTTAGATCTTGAAACTTTTTCAAGATCATACAGCGGAAGACTAAAATAAATCAAAATTTATTTTCTAAGATCAGAAAATCCCTAGATCTAAGATCCTATTACATGATTATTACATGGCATTAAATCAAAAATTAAAATATATAAATATAGCATGAACTACATGTTGATCATATCAAATGTTTCTATACTACATCTAATGTATGTATTAAACAATAGATCAGATCTATTACCTTGCAAGTTAGACATTCTAACCTTGTTGATCTGGGCTTGAGGATGATGTTGTAAGCCGCACACGCGTCCGGCCTCTAGGAGTCGTCCACACGAGCCCACGAATCTCGATCAGAAGTCCTGCTTCAGGAAATCAGCACAGTATGCTAGTACTGCGCTGATCCTTCTTTGATGGTTGATCAGGAGCCTCCTTCTTCTTGATTTGGACTCTTCCAAAGATGAAAAGTAAAAGGAGGAGTTTCAGATCTGAGACACTCTTAGGAAACTCAAGATGGAGGGAGGAAAGATATGAAAACAAAAACCCAAGAAGAAGACCCTCTTCTTCTTCACGTTTTTCTCTCTAGACACCCAAACTTGCGTCTTTCATATATCCATGACCCAAAGGTATTTCTCTCTGATTTTTGGATGACACAAAGGACTCTCAAATTTCTAATTTCTTCTAAAATTTCACGAAGAAACTCATCTTATATAGAGAGATATGATAGAGTCCTTGTCTAGGTCAAACACCTAGTCAAGGCTTATCCAAAACATGGCAAGTTAAGGGACGCCCAACTCTTGAGCACATCCTTCATATTTTCATGCATGGATCACCAGAAAAGGGTGTATAATGTATACCCTAAAAGCCATGAAAATTTCAAAAAAAAATTGGATAAATTCGATGCAAAATTGAAAGAGTTTTGGATTTCTAAAACTCTATCTCATAGAATTCGAAATCCAAACTTATTCCTTTTAGATTTGATCCAAACCACCTTCCATGTAAGAAAGAAGAGAGGAGACCTTTTGTGAATGTGGGAGAAATCTGGGAGAGGGCTTTTGTCACACAAAATAAGTGGAGATTGGCGTTGAATAAGAGAGAGGGCGTGGAGAAGGATTATGTGGCGCAAGGTGGAATCCTAGTCTTACTAGGATTCTGTCTTATGACTTGTTTTAATTTGGTTTCCCAAACCAAATCAAATCAAAATTAGATCAACCAAATTAAAATAGATCTTAACCCAATTAAGAACCTAATTTAATCAGATTAAATTAGATTTAAATCTGATTTAATTTTTTAATCAAATTAGAAATTAGATTGACCCAAGTCCTAGTTGAACTAGGACTAGTTTTTCCTTGTACTTGGCTTATCCAATAAATCAATTGGACTTGATCCAATCAAGCCCAAAATAAATTTAATTAAATCATATTTAATTAGACTTAATCTCAGCCCATTAGCTTAATCAAATTAAGCCAATCAGCAATCGAATTGCTAATAGTTCCTCCTGCAACACTTGCACTGGGTTAAATGTCAATCGTATTGATCATTTAACCCTAGAATGATTCTTAATCGTTGATCAACCATCTGATCGGATCATGAACTCTAATGTGTGTGACCTCATAGGTCCGAACCTAAGCTGGTAGCATAGAAACAAATTCCTATACCAATCGAAGTGACCATCTAGCAATGGTACCCGACGACCGGATAGGTCGAATGTGTAGAACAACATCCTTAGAACCCATGCGGATATAGTTTTCATATAATTCATCCCCTTTACCAAAATGATCATAGGACACTCCAGAGTTTAACTGTCAACTCTGATCAGGTTGTCCACATTATATTTCAAAATATCAAATCCATCTGATGGATTACCCTGGCCAAGATTTTGCTAAATTGAAATACAGCGACTCATTCTTCTCCAACTCTTGGAGTGGTCAATCCCATCTCGATCACACTCTGACTTCGCAAGTACTTGACTGTGCCCAGAAGCCTTCCATCCCTGAATTAGAAATTCAGTTAGTCCAGTACCAAAGCACAGTGAGTTGCTTGCAAGTCACTGAGGCGATCTCAGGTCTAAGGGACACTTATACCTATATCCCATCAGAGATATTCTCGATAGTAGAATACTCTGGAGTTGGTCACGTTCAATGATGATGTACCCTTACATCTCATCTGTATGCCATACCAGTGTCTCCACACTCCTTGGTTAAGAGGACAACCAACCCATATGGCCTACAGCGACCTATGCTCGATAGAAGCTGTCGTCCTTAGTAACAGCCTATCATTTGATCGTGAACAGTTTTAAGGACTAATCGATAAATCCTCTCTTTATCGAACTTAAATAGTCCTAAGGACTTCATCATAACAACGGAGTTCATTAGAAGATGAAAGCTTATGATGAAAATGCCAAATATATTTTATTTATTAACAAATCAATTACAATACTTGGTTGCTCAACCGTCAACAGCTTGACGATTGGCTTTTTCGGACACATTTCCGAACAACTCCCACTTATCCTAAAGCCACTCGGCACAGTATCTAATACCCATCTTCGACTTGTGGTTGTCGAACTCCTTTATTGCCAGGGCTTTAGTGAAGGGGTCGGCTAGGTTCTCCTTTCTGTCGATCTTCTGAAGGTCGACGTCACCTCGATCCACGATCTCTCGGATCAGGTGGAAGCGGTGCAAGATGTGCTTCGTCTGCTGATGTGCTTTGGATTCCTTCGCCTGAGCTATGGCACCAGTGCTGTCGCAATAGAGCAGGACCGGACCATCGAGGGAGGGTGCTACTCCGAGCTTGTTGATGAATTTCCTCATCCACACAGCTTCCTTCGCGGCATTTGATGCTGCGATATACTCCGCTTCACAAACAGAGTCTGCCACAGTATGCTGCTTGGAACTCTTCCAGCAGATGGCTCCACCATTCAGAGTAAAGATATAACCCGACACGCTCCTGCTGTCATCATGGTCAGATTGAAAGCTGGAGTCTGTGAACCCCACAAGTTTCAGATCTGACTCGCCATAAACCAACCATTGGTCCTTAGTATTTCTCAAATACTTAAGGATGGCTTTAACCACTTTTCAGTGATCTTCTCCAGGATCAGATTGGTATCTACTCACTACTCCTAGTGAGTATGCCACATCTGGTCTTGTACATGTCATGGCGTACATGATAGATCCCACGCTGAAGCATATGGGACTCTACTCATACATTCTCTCTCTTCAGGAGTTGTCGGATAATCTTTCTTAGAGAGAGAAATTCTTTAGCCTATCGGTAGATAGCCCTTCTTGGAATTCTCCATGCTGAACCTCTTCAGCACAGTGTCTATGTACATGGATTGGGATAACCCAAGCATCCTTTTAGATCTATCCCTATAGATCTTCATCCCTAGGATGTAAGATGCTTCACCCAAGTCCTTCATAGAGAACTGTGATGACAACCAAACTTTTATTCCCTGTAGTGCGGGGATGTCATTCCCGATTAAGAGAATGTCATCCACGTACAAGACAAGGAATACCACAACTGGACCATTTGCCCATTTATAGATGCAGGGCTCTTCTCCATTCTTAATGAAGCCATACGTTTTGATCACCTTATCAAAATGCATGTTCCAACTCCGAGAAGCTTGCTTCAGTCCATAAATGGATCTCTGAAGCTTGCACACCTTGGACTCATCTGTGGATGTAAACCCTTCAGGTTGTATCATATACACCTCTTCAGTCAGCTCTCTATTCAGGAAAGCTGTCTTTACATCCATCTGCCAGATCTCATAATCCAGATGGGCAGCTATTGCAAGCAATATCCGAATAGATTTGAGCATTGCCATAGGGGAAAACATCTCGTCATAGTCAATACCATAACATTGACGATACCCCTTGGCTACCAGACGGGCTTTATAGGTCTCCACCTTTCCGTCTGCGCCCCTCTTCCTTTTGAAGACCCATTTACACCCAATGGGTTTAATCCCTTCAGGTGGGTCAACCAATGTCCATACATCGTTGACCTTCATGGACTCCATTTCGGATTTCATGGCTTCAAGCCATTTCTCGAAATCAAGTCTCTGCATAGCATCCATATAGGTGATCGGATCCTCATTATTCTCATCAAGTTCAATGGGATCACCATCCCGGACCAAGAAACCGTAGTATCTGTCCGGTTGACACGGTACTCTACCGGATCGCCTTAATGGTGCAGGTATATTGGGCTCCGGATGTGATCTAATCATATCCGACTCAGGTTCAGCTATTGGTGTCGGTCCTTCTACCTGTTGAACTTCATCAAGTTCAACCTTAGAGGCAACAGTTCCTTCACCAAGGAACTCCTTTTCTAAAAAGATTGCCTTAAGGCTGACGAACACCTTTTGTTCATCAGCATGGTAAAAAAAATATCCTTTTGTCTCTTTGGGGTACCCTATGAATGAGCATTTGTCAGACCTAGGTCCAAGTTTGTCTGTGACTAATCGTTTGACATAGGCCGGGCACCTCCAGACCCTAAGGTGTAAAAGTACTGACTTACGCCCTGTCCATATCTCATATGGAGTCTTAATTATAGACTTACTTAGAATCCTATTTAACAGATAACAGGCCGATTCGAGTGCATATCTCCAGAAGGATATCAGCAAGCTAGTAAAAACCCATCATGGATCGGACCATGTCTAACAAAGTCCGATTCCTCCTTTCAGACACACCATTATGCTGTGGTGTTTCTGGAGGAGTCCATTGGGAGAGAATCCCATTCTCTCCTAGATATGTGAGAAATTTACTAGAAAGGTACTCTCCTCCTCGATCAGATCGAAGAATTTTAATACTCTTCCCAGTTTGTTTTTCTACTTCACTTTGGAATCGTTTGAACATTTCAAATGAATCTGACTTATGTTTCATCAGATAGACATATCCATATCGGGATAGGTCATCCGTGAAAGTTATGAAGTAGAAATATCCACCTCTAGCACTGGTGCTCATGGGCCCGCATACATCAGTATGTACTAGGCCCAAGAGCTCAGTAGCTCTCTCACCTTTTCCAGTAAAAGGTGACTTGGTCATTTTACCAAGAAGACAGGACTCACAGGTTGGAAGTGATTCACAATCACTAACTTCGAGGATTCCCTCTTGAGTCAATCTGTTTATTCTGTTCTTGTTTATATGACCTAACCTACAGTGTCATAAGTAGATATCTAACACACTATCTAATCTAGGGTGCTTGCTAGTAGAATAGACTCTTATCAGGCTTGATCTTTTTGGTCTGGCTCTGCACAGATGTTCCAGCCTGAACTTGCACCTTCTTGACTTTCTTCTTCTTGTTCTTCTTCCCTTTCTTAAAAGGTTGAGAACCAGAAGATGAACTTCCCACTAAATTCACCGACTCCTTGTGAAGTTGGTGATCCTTCTCAAAGTTCTGAAGCAACCCCAGTAACCCGTGGTAGTTCTCTTCAGGCTTTATCATTCTATAATAAGTGAGGAATGGGAGATAAGACTTGGGCAGCGAGTTCAGTATTACATCTTTCCCAAGCTGCTCATGCAAGGGAAAGCCGAGCTTGCTCAATCGTTCCATCAGCTCGATCATGTACAATACATGATCAGAGACAGAGGGACCATCCTGCATTTTGGCGTTGAAGATGGCACAACTAGTCTTGTGCCTCTCGACGTCATCGGATGTGCCAAAGGCATCCTCCAACACTTGAAGCATGTCCTTTGGCTGAGTCATCTCGAATCTGTGACTGAACTCGTCGCTCATAGCAGCCAGCATGATACAGCGCACCGTGGTCCGGTCACTGAGCCACTTCTGGTAAGTGTCTCTGACTGATCCACGTGCATTGACAGCTGGCTCCTCAAGTGTAGGATCTATTATCACATATAGGATCCGTTCATGCTCTAGGACTATCTTCAACTTTCGGTACCAGCTACCAAAGTTGGGTCCCACCAACTTATCATTGTCCAACAATGATCAGAGCGATAGGAAAATGGCCATATTTGCACAAAGGAGAACCATAACCTAATTAGTAATTGATTCATTAAACCTAAAGATTTGGACTTTAATCAAAAGGTTTCTCCCACTATTTTATTCGAATTGGTAGCCTCTACCTCCAATTCGAGGAATTACCCTAATTCCTTAGCGGGTACTAGAATCCACTTAGACTACACACAAGCCCAACTTTGGTTGGCCAACCCATGTATATCTAAGGGTAGGTTCATAACCAATTATTTCTCTAAACAATTTCTAGTAATTTTAATTTTGCCCCAGAAACCTAATCAGTAGGCTTTGGCCTCCACTGTAAGGATCCAGTTAGGTCCAACCATTAACATGATCATACTTGGTGTATCTAACCAACGAATGATTAAGCCCAACTTTGGTTGGCTCACCTAACCACCATTAGAGAGACACTTCCAAGTCATCATATGATGAGTGATAATTCCATTAGTCAACAAGCACCAGGCCTTTGGGTATGCAATGATTATTGAGTTAATGGACTCATTATCAAACACCTTAATGGGAGGCTATGACTCAGTTATCTCCATAACTTTATCATTTTAAGGACCTAATAATTTTAGAAGATTTAAATAATATAGAGGATGAAGTCAGATGAACCAGCTTATCATGATCCTCCCACTGGCTTCACCAAGTCAGCTTAAGGGAGACCAGGGCTGGTCTAGGAGCATCTAAATCAGTCACACTGATTTACCTAGCTGACATGGGTCAGCTCGAATAGTCAAGTGATCCGATCAAAACATAATTTCACCAAGAGGCCAGGTAAGTTCGATCAGTGAGAGGGTCTGCCAAAGCTTGCCTTAGACACCATCAGAAATGGCCAGGTAAGCGGGCTCCCAATTAAAAACCACCGGTCTGGTTTACCTTAGACACCAACTGGTTTAATTAGTTTCGATTAGATCAACCTAACAGTTCGTGCTAGACCGCTTAGCCAAGAATCAAGTCCATTTGGTTCTCGTTAAAGATATGGACTTGACCAACTACAACTATTGTAATTGATCTAGAGAATCCTTGACCTAATCTAAGACAACAATTGATTAGATTTAGTCAATTCTCTAATTAAGTCCATTTTTAATCTAACCATAGGTTTAGCCCAATTAATGGACCTAATTCCCACTAACCTATTAACCCAATGTGTTATGATTTGTGTCTTAGGTTCTTCAATTCACAATCCTAGAACCTAATCAAATAACTTCTTAATTCTTAATTAAGTTTTGGGCTGAGGGTTGGGTTCGGCTTTTCAAAAAATAATTTTTATATTTGTAAAACAATTTTACAATATGATTCTACCAACCATATTGCATGTTTGATTCATAATCAAGATGCAAGTGAAATAAACATGAAACTACTTTAGATCTAATCTAAACAGGTTCATGTAATTGAAACAATTTCAACTTTAAACAATTTCTTTGCACAAAAATTATTAACAAGGAGATTTTATTTCAGATTTAAACATCTTTTAAATCTAATAAATCAAAAATTTAATCTAGATCATATCTAATAAATTTATGATTAAAGATAGATCTACACAAACTAGGACAACCTTTGCACTGTAAGGGGTAAACCTTACAGCAGGACAACCTTGCAGTTTGTGATTGATCTAAAATTTTAATTTCAGATTTAATAATCAGATTATAAATTAGATCTAATCTAAAAATAATCTAAGCATGTATAAATAATCATGTAATAAAGAACCTAGGCTCTGATTCCAATTGAAGGAACCAAATCTAGGGTTTCAGGGTTAGATCTTGAAAAAGAGGGTTAGATCTTGAAATTTTTTCAAGATCATACAGCGGAAGACTAAAATAAATCAAAATTTATTTTCTAAGATCAGAAAATCCCTAGATCTAAGATCTTATTACATGATTATTACACGGCCTTAAATCAGAAATTAAAATATATAAATATAGCATGAACTACATGTTGATCATATCAACATGTTTCTATACTACATCTAATGTATGTATTAAACAATAGATCAGATCTATTACCTTGCAAGTTAGACATTCTAACCTTGTTGATCTAGGCTTGAGGATGATGTTGTAAGCCGCACATGCGTCCGGCCTCTAGGAGTCGTCCACACGAGCCCACGAATCTCGATCAGAAGTCCTGCTTCAGGAAATCAGTACAGTATGCTAGTACTGCGCTGATCCTTCTTGGATGGTTGATCAGGAGCCTCCTTCTTCTTGATTTGGACTCTTCTAAAGATGAAAAGTAAAAGAAGGAGTTTCAGATCTGAGACACTCTCAGGAAACTCAAGATGGAGGGAGGAAAGATACGAAAACAAAAACCCAAGAAGAAGACCCTCTTCTTCTTCACGTTTTTCTCTCTAGACACCCAAACTTGCATCTTTTATATCTCCACGACCTAAAGGTATTTCTCTCTAATTTTTGAATGGCACAAAGGTCTCTCAAATTTCTAATTTTTTTAAAATTTTATGAAGAAACTCATCTTATATAGAGAGATATGATAGAGTCCTTGTCTAGGTCAAACACCTAGTCAAGGCTTATCCAAACATGGCAAGTTAAGGGATGCCCAACTCTTGAGCACCTCCTTCATATTTTCATGCATGGATCACCAAAAAATGGTACACAATGTATACCCTAAAACCATAAAAATTCCAAAAAAAATTTGGATAAATTCGGTGCAAAATTGAAAGAGTTTTGGATTTCTAAAACTCTATCTCATAGAATTCAAAATCCAAACTTATTCCTTTTAGATTTGATCCAAACCACCTTCCATGTAAGAAAGAAGAGAGGAGACCTTTTGTGAACGTGGGAGAAATCTGGGAGAGGGTTTTTGTCGCACAAAATAAGTGGAGATTGGCGTTGAATAAGAGAGAGGGCGTGGAGAAGGATTATGTGGCGCAAGGTGGAATCCTAGTCTTACTAGGATTTTGTCTTATGATTTGTTTTAATTTGGTTTCCCAAACCAAATCAAATCAAAATTAGATCAACCCAATTAAAATAGGTCTTAACCCAATTAAGAATCTAATTTAATCAGATTAAATTATATTTAAATCTGATTTAATTTTCTAATCAAATTAGAAATTATATTTAAATGTTGAACTAGGATTAGTTTTTCCTTGCACTTGGCTTATCCAATAAACCAATTGGACTTGATCCAATCAAGCCTAAAATAAATCTAATTAAATCATATTTAATTAGACTTAATCTCAGCCCATTAGCTTAATCAAATTAAGCCAATCAGCAATCGAATTACTAATAGTTCCTCCTGCAACACTTGCACTGGGTTAAATGTCAATCATATTGATCATTTAACCCTAGAATGATTCTTAATCGTTGATCAACCATCTGATCGGATCATGAACTCTAATGTGTGTGACCTCATAGGTCCGAACCTAAGCCGGTAGCATAGGAATAAATTTCTATACCAATCGAAGTGACCATCTAGCAATGGTACCCGACGACCGGATAGGTCGAATGTGTAAAACAACATCCTTAGAACCCATGCGGATATAGTTTTTATATAATTCATCTCCTTGAACAAAATGATCATAGGACACCCCAGAGTTTAACTGTCAACTCTGATTAGGTTGTCCACATTGTATTTCAAAATATCAAATCCATCTGATGGATTACCCTGGCCAAGGTTTTGCTAAATTGAAATACAGCGACTCATTCTTCTCTAACTCTTGGAGTGGTCAATCCCATCTCGATCACACTCTGACTTCACAAGTACTTGACTGTGCCCAGAAGCCTTCCGTCCCTGAATTAAAAATTTAGTTAGTCCAGTACCAAAGCACAGTGAGTTGCTTGCAAGTCACTGAGGCGATCTCAGGTCTAAGGGACACTTATACCTATATCCCATCAGAGATATTCTCGACAGTAGAATACTCTGGAGTTGGTCACGTTCAATGATGATGTACCCTTATATCTCACCTGTATGCCATACCAGTGTCTCCACACTCCTTGGTTAAGAGGACAACCAACCCATATGGCCTACAGCGACCTATGCTCGATAGAAGCTGTCGTCCTTATTAACAGCCTATCATTTGGTCGTGAACAGTTTTAAGGACTAATCGATAAATCCTCTCTTTATCGAACTTAAATAGTCCTAAGGACTTCATCATAACAACGGAGTTCATTAGAAGATGAAAGCTTATGATGAAAATGCCAAATATATTTTATTTATTAGCAAATCAATTACAATACTTGGTTGCTCAACCGTCAACAGCTTGACGATTGGCTTTTTGGAACACATTTTCCAACATGGCTTGTATATGATGAATTAGACTTAAGACTTATAGGGTTTACAGACTCTAGTTTTCAGTCTGATCGCGATGACGGCAAGAGTGTGTCAGGATTTATTTTTACCCTTAATGGTGGGGCTGTCTGCTGGAAGAGTTCCAAGCAGCACACTGTGGCTGATTCAGTATACGAGGCAAAGCATATTGCTGCATCAGATGTTGCCAAAGAAGCGGTGTGGCTGAGGAAATTCATCACCGAGCTCGGAGTAGCACCCTCCCTTGTTGGTCCAGGTTTGCTCTACTGTGACAGCTCTGGAGCCATTGCTTAGGCGAAGGAACCGAAGGCACACCAGCGGACGAAGCATATTCTGCGCCGCTACCATCTCAATCGAGAGATCGTGGATCGAAGTGACGTCGACCTTCAGAAGATCGATGGGAAGGAGAACCTGGCCGACCCATTCACTAAAGCCATTGCGGTGAAGGAGTTCAACGACTACAAGTCGAAGATGGGTATTAGGTACTGCACCGATTGGCTTTAGGCCAAGTGGGAGATTGTTGGGAATAGTGTCCCAAAGCCAATCGTCAGCTTGTTGACGGTTGTGCTCCTTTTATATTAGTACATGAATTATAAATAAATAAAAGTTATTTTGGTATTTTTTTCATCACAAATGTTTCATCTTCTAATGAACTCCTGTGTTGTGGTGAAGTTCTTAGGACTATTTAGACTCGACAAAGGAGGATTTGTTGCTTAGTCCTTAAACCTGTTCACGATCAAATGATACGTTGTTACCAAGGACGACAACGTTTATCGAGCATAGGTCATTGTGTGCCATATGGGTTGGTTGTCCTCATAACCAAGGAGTGTGGAGACACTGGTATGGCATACAGGTGAGATGTAATGGTACATCTGCACTGAATGTGACCGACTCTGGAGCTATTTCTGCTGTCAAGATTTGCTCCGATTGGATATGGGTATAAATATCCCTCCGACCTGAGACCGCTACGGTGACTTGCAAGCAACTCACTGCACTTAGGCACTGGACTATCTGAATTTCTAATTCAGTGACGGAAGGCTGCTGGGTGTAGTCAAGTACTTGACTTGTCGATGCGTGTGTTAAGATGGGATTGACCACTCCAGTTTAGAGGCTGTGTACAGTCATGTTTCAATTTAGCAAAACCTTGACCAGGGTAGTCCTAGTGAGAAGTCACAGGACTAATTGAGTTAAGCACGATTCAGATGATCTCATCAGGGTTGACAGTTTAACCCTGAGTCATCCTAAACACAGGGGTCAAAAGGGATGAATTATACGGTAACCATATTCATGTAGGTTCTGAATGTTGCGATTACGACTATTCGATCTATCCGATCGTCGGGTACCATTGCTAGATGGTCACTTCGATTAGTACAGAAATTGGTTCCTGTGCTACCGGCTTAGGTTCGAACCTACGGGGTCACACACATTAGAGGTTCCTTTCTGATCTGATGGTTGATTATGAGTCTTATGTGTCTGGGACTCTATGATTGAGAATTAGGATTCTCTGATCATGAGTTCCACACATTTTGGGTATCGGGGTCAAAATTTTGAATTTCAATTTTGAATTTGAAATTTGAACTCTTTGATCAGGGTTTTATATTGATGGTCTCTGATGCCTAATTGCCCATCGAAATTGGACTCAATATTTATGAGTGGTTTAATTAGTGATTTGATCGCTAATTAAGTCAATTTGATTGAGTAATTATTTTTAGATCAAGTCCAATTGAATTAGATTCAGTTTGGATTGACCCGATTAGGTTAAGTGTTGATCTAATTGCTAAGGTGGCTTAGTCCCTGATTTGATCAGGGGTTAGGTTTAGTTAATTTCTGATTTGATTAAGATTTTATTGAGCCTAATTAAGCCTAATTGTGTTGGATTTAATCTGGTCTAATTATGCTTAACCTATTTTAATTAGGTTGGCTCAATTTGAATCAAACCACCTTGTTTTAAATTTTCTGCTCCACCCAACTTCCTTGTGCCCATTTGAATTCACGAGAAGAAACTTCTCGTGAATTTTCTCCCATGCAAAGCTCTCTCACGCCCATTTTTGTGCACCATATGGATGGATAAAGCTGATTAGTTAACCATTCAAATTCAAAGCGTGTTTGAATTTGAATGGATAACTTATCTCTTTTGCCTTCAAGCTTATCCATCTTTGCGCCACATAATTCACACGAGAAAGAGCTTCTTGTGAAACCTTTCCACGCACAAAGAGTCCACGCCCTTCTCTTCTCACGTCACAAGTGGATAGGGATGAGTTGGTTTTTATTTGAATTCAAATTTGATTTGAATTCAAATGTGTAACCACTTGTCTTTATCCTCTCACGCGGATAAGACACGTTTTGAACTGTTTTAAAAGAGATAGGGAGGTGGGGCATGCGTAAAAAAAAAAAAAAAAATTCTGAGAAAGAAAGTGGGGTGTGAGAAAGCCTTGTGCGTGAGGTGAAGGTCCAAAACCTTCCGAGAGAAAAAGAAAGAAAAGAAAGAAAATTGGGCGCAGGGTTTTTGGTGTGTACCCTAGGGTTTCTACCTAGGGTTCGGGAAATGATATTGGTGTGCCACGAGTGTCGTGAGTCCACCAAATTTTAGGGAGAGATCCATCAGCCTCTCAACCAATCATGCAGATGATCCAGAACATCCGAGGAGTCGGCACACATTGATCGAAGGAGTTCGATCAACATCAGCCATCAAAAGGGTGAAATCACGAACTAGCATTCGTGAGGAGCCGATCAGACGGGAGCTTCGTGTGGATGATCCACAGAGGCTAGACACTAGTGTGGCTGTGACATGATGATTAGAGCCCCCCGACGGTGATCAGATTACGGTGATCGAATATCCGCAAAAGGTGATGTGTTCTGAACACAGTACAGTAAAAAGTTTACTGTTTCAAATTTGAATTTTAAATTTAAATGCATGCTGTTGTATCATATTTAGATTCTAGTATAGGGTTAATTAGTATTAATTAATGAGATTAATTAATAATTTCACTGTAAAATAGTAATTTTAAAAAAAATTTAAAATTACCATTTTGCCCCTACACTGAATTTTCGCTTCCGACGAGAGGTTCCTGAACGTTGGAGATGGAAACAAAATTTTAGTTCTAGCTTTAGGAATCATGAACCTTGTAATCAATTCTTGTAATGTAGTTCTGAGTGAATGTCACTATTGTCCAAGCTTTTTATTAAATATTATTTCTGTAGGCCTTTTGGCCATGTACGGTTATGAATTTTTAATAAAAAAAAATATTTACAATATCATTTTGAATAGTGTTATAATGTTTGATGGATAACTAAATAATAGAATTTACTTATTATCACAGCTTGTTAATGTGGTTCAAACCTCGGTAAACGTCCTAGAATAGATAATATGTCAGAAGTCTATCTTTGGCACTGTAGGCTCAAGAAGGAATTCTTGAAGTCGGTGATTGTGAATCACTTCCAACCTATGAGTCCTGTCTTCTTGGGAAGATGACCAAGTCACCTTTTACTTGAAAAGGTGAGAGAGCCAGTGAACTCTTGGGTCTGGTACATTCTGATGTATGTGGACCCATAAGCTCAAGTGCAAGAGGTGGATATTTTTACTTCATAACCTTCACAGACGACCTATCGAGGTATGGGTATGTCTACTTAATGAAGCATAAGTTGGAGTCATTTGAAATGTTTAAACTATTCTGAAATGAGGTAGAAAAATAAACTGAGAAGTGTATTAAAATTCTTTGATCTGATCGAGGAGGTGAATACCTTTCCAATGATTTTCTGACATATCTTAGGGAGAATGGCATTCTCTCAGTGGACTCCTCCTGGGACACCATAGCATAATGGTGTATCTGAAAGGAGGAATCGGACCTTGTTGGACATGGTTCGATCCATGATGGGGTTTGCTGGTTTGCCGATCTCCCTCTAGGGATATGTGCTCGAATCGGCTTGTTACCTTCTAAATAGGGTTCCGAGTAAGTCTGTAACCAAAATGCCATATGAGATATGGATAGGACGTAAGCCATTACTCTCGCACTTAGGGTTTGGGGGTGTCCGGCTTATGTTAAACGTTTAATTATGGACAAGCTTGGACCTAGGTCTAACAAGTGTAATTTCATAGGATACCCAAAAGAGACCAAAGGATATTATTTCTACCTAGCTGATGAGCAAAAGGTGTTTGTCAGCCTTAAGGCAATCTTTTTAGAAAAAGAGTTCCTTGGTGAAGGGACTGTTGTCTCTAAGGTCGAACTTGAGAAAGTTCGGCAGGTAAAAAAATCGACACAAGTAGCTAAACCTGAACCGAATTTGGTTAGATCAGATCCGGAGTCCATTGTTCCTGCACCCTTAAGGCGATCAGGTAGAGTACCACGTCAATCGGATAGATACTATGGTTTCTTGGTCCAGGACGGCGATCCTATCGAACTTGATGAAAATGATGAGGATCCGATCACCTACATGGATGCAATGCAAAGACCTGACTCTGAGAAATGGCTAGAGGCTGTGAAATCCAAAATGGAGTCCATGAAGGTCAATGATGTGTGGACATTGGTTGACCCACCCGAAGGAGTAAAACCCATAGGGTGTAAGTGGGTCTTCAAGAGGAAGAGGGGCGCAGACGGAAAGGTGGAGACCTATAAAGCCCATCTGGTTGCCAAGGGATATCGTCAACGTTATGGTATAGACTATGATGAGATATTTTCTCCTGTGGCAATGCTTAAATTTTTTTAGATTATGCTTGCGATAGCTGCCCATCTAGACTATGAAATCTGACAAATGGATGTGAAAATAGCTTTCCTAAATAGAGAGCTGGATGAAGAGGTGTATATGATGCAATCTGAAGGATTCACATCCATAGAAGAGTCTAAGGTGTGCAGGCTACAGAGGTCCATTTATGGACTTAAGCAGGTATCCCGGAGTTGGAACATATATTTTGATAAGATGATCAAGACGTATGGCTTCGTTAAGAACGGAGAAGAGCCCTGCATTTATAGGTGGGCTAATGGTCCAGTAGTGGTATTTCTTGTATTGTATGTGGATGACATTCTCTTAATCGAGAATGATGTCTCTGCATTACAGAGAATAAAGATTTGGCTGTCGTCACAATTCTCCATGAAGGATCTGGGAGAAGCTTCCTACATCCTAGGGATGAGGATCTATAAGGATAGATCTAAAAGGTTGCTTGGCTTATCCCAGTCCACGTACATTGATACTATGCTGAAGAGGTTCAGCATGAAGAATTTTAAGAAAGGCTATCTATCGATAGGCCATGGAATTTCTCTCTCAAAGAGGGATTGTCCGACAATACCTCAAGAGAGAGAGCGTATGGGTAGAATTCTATATGCTTCAGCAGTGGGATCTATCATATATGCCATGATATGCACACGACCAGATGTGGCGTACTCACTAGGAGTAGTGAGTAGATACCAATCTGATCCAAGGGAGAATCACTGGAAGGTTGTTAAAACCATCCTGAAGTATTTAAGAAATACTAAGGACTAGTGACTTGTTTATGGTGAATCGGACTTGAGACTTATAGGGTTTACGAACTCTAGTTTCCAGTCTGATCACGATGACAGCAAGAGTGTATCGAGATTTATTTTTACCCTTAATGGTAGGGCTGTCTGCTGGAAAAGATTCAAGCAGCACACTGTGGCTGATTCAGTTTGCGAGGTAGAGTATGTCGCTGCATCAGATGCTGCCAAAGAAGCAGTGTGGCTGAGAAAATTCATCATCGAGCTCGGAGTAGCACCCTCCCTTGTTGGTCCAGTTCTGCTCTACTGTGACAGCTCTGGAGCCATTGCTCAGGCAAAGCAACCAAAGGCACACCAGTGGACGAAGCATATTCTGTGCTGCTACCATCTCATCCAAAAAATTATGGATCAAGTGATGTCGACCTTCAGAAGATCGATGAAAAGGAGAACCTGGCCGACCCATTCACTAAAGCCATTGCGGTGAAGGAGTTCGATGACTTCAAGTCAAAGATGGGTATTAGATATTGCACCGATTGGTTTTAGGCCAAGTGGGAGATTGTTGAGAATAGTGTCCAAAAACCAATCGTCAGTCTGTTGACGGTTGTGCTCTTTTTTGTATTAGTATATAAATTATAAATAAATAAAAGTTATTTTGATATTTTCATCACAAATTGTTTCATCTTCTAATGAACTCCTGTGTTATGGTGAAGTCCTTAGGACTATTTAGACTCGATAAAGGAGGATTTGTCATTTAGTCCTTAAACCTGTTCGCGACCAAATGATACGTTGCTATCAAGGACGACAATGTTTATCAAGCATGGGTCGTTGTGTGCCATATAGGTTGGTTGTCCTCTTAACCAAGGAGTGTGGAGACACTAGTATGGCATACAGATGAGATGTAAGGGTACATCTGCAATGAACGTGATGATTTCGGAGCTATTTCTACTGTCAAGATTTGCTCCGATGGGATATGTGTATAAATATCCCTCCGATCTGAGACCGCCACAGTGACTTGCAAGCAACTCACTACACTTAGGCACTGGACTACCTGAATTTTTAATTCAGTGATGGAAGGATGCTGGGTGTAGTCAAGTACTTGACTTGTTGGTGTGTGTGTCAAGTGGGATTGACCACTCCAATTCAGGAGCTGTGTACAGTCGTGTTTCAATTTAGCAAAATCTTGGCCATGGTAGTCCTAGTGAGAAGTCACAGGACTGTTTGAATTGAGCACGATTCGGATGATCTAATCAGGGTTGACAGTTTAACCCTAAGTCATCCTAAACACAGGGGTCAAAAGGGATGAATTATATAGTAACCATATTCATGTAGGTTCTGAGTGTTGCAATTACGACTATTCGACCTATCCGGATATCGGATACCATTGCTAGATGGTCACTTCGATTAGTACAGAAATTAGTTCCTGTGCTACTGGCTTAGGTTCGAACCTGCAGGGTCACACACATTAGAGGTTCCTATCTGATCTGATGGCTGATGAAGAGTCCAAATGCTCATGGACTATGAGTCCTACGTGTCTGAGACTCTATGATCGAGAATCATGATTCTTTGATCATGAGTCCCACATATTTTTGATACCGGGGTCAAGAGTCCCACTGGTTTGGGACTCTTCGATCAAGGTTTCATATCGATGGACTTTGATACCCGATTGCCCATCGGATTTGGACTCAATATTTGTGAAAGGTTTAATTAGTGATTTGGTCACTAATGAACTCAATTTGATTCAGTAATTATTTTTAGATCAAGTCCAATTGAATTGGATTCAGTTGGGTTTGACTCGATTAGGTTAAGTGTTGACCTAATCGTCGAAGTGGTTTGGTCCCTGATTTGATCAGGGGTTGGGCTTAGTCAATTACTAATTTGATAAGGATTTTATTGAGCCTAATTAAGCCTATTTAAGTTGGGTTTAATTTATTCTAATTGTTCTTAACCTATTTTAATTAGGTTGGCTCAATTAGGTTCAAACCACCTTAACTTTTCTCCCTACATCACCCCACTTCTTCAGCGCCCATTTGAATTCACGAGAAGCAACTTCTCGTGAATTTTCTCCCATGTAGAAGGCATCTCACTCCCACTCTTGTGTGCCAATTTTTGGATAAACTTGATTTGTTAGCCATTCAAATTCAAAGGGTGTTTGAATTTGAATGGATAACTTATCCCTTGCACCTTCTTGCTTATCCATTTTGTGCGCCACTTATCATACACGAGAAAGAGTTTCTCGTGAAATCTTTCCATGCACAAAGAAGCCATGCCCTTTCTCTTCTCATGCCCAGAGTGGATAGGGATGAGTTGGTTTGCATTTGAATTCAAATTCGATTTGAATTCAAGTGTGCAACCACTTATCTTTATCCTCTCACACGGATAAGACACGTCTTGCACTGTTTTAAAAGAGAAAGAGATGTGCGACGTGCATAGAATTTTTTTGAGAGAAAGAAGGGGGTGTGAAGAAGCTTTTTGCATAAGGTGAAGGTCTAAAACCTTCTGAGAGAAAAGAAACGAAAAGAAATAAAAGTGGGCGTAGAGTTTTCTTGTGTACCCTAGGGTTTTGGCTTAGGGATCGGGAAGTGAGAACGTGAGCTACGAGTGTCGTGAGCCCACCAAACTTTAGGGAGAGCATCATCCACCTCTCTACCACCTTTGCTGATGATCTAGAACATCTGAAGAGTTAGCAGACATCAATCAAAAGAGTTCGATCAACATCGGCCATCAAAAAGGTGCAGTCATGAACTAGCATTTTTGAGGAGCCGATCAGATCGAGAGCTTCATGTGGATGATCTACAGAGGCCAGACATATTGTGTGGCTATGTTGTGATGATCAGACTCTCCTGACAGTGATCTCAGATTGTGGTGATCGACTACTCGCACAAAGGTATTGCGTTCTGAATACATAACAGTAAATTATTTACTGTTCAAATTTGAATTTCAAATTTAAATGCATGCATACTATATATCATGTTTAGATTCTAATATAGGATAAATATATATTAATTAATTAGATTAATTAATAATTTTTGCTGTAAAATAATGATTTTAAAAAAGTTTTAAAATTACCATTTTACCTCTGCACTCAAATTTCACTTCATTGTGAGCCCACCAAATTTTAAAGAGACCTTCATCAACCTCTCAAGTGCATCTACTGATGATCTGGAGTATCCGAAGAGTCGACAGATCAAAATTGAAGGAGTTCGATCAACATCGACCGTCAAAAGGGTTCTGCCATGAACTAACATTCGTGAGGAGCCGATCAGACCAGGAGCTTCGTGTGGATGATCCGCAGAGGTCAGACATACTGTGTGGCTATGTTACGATGATCAGACCCTCTTGATGGTGATCAGATTGCGGTGATCGACTACCCGCACAAAGATAATATGTTCTGAACACATAATAATAAAATATTTACTATAGAAGTTTGAATTTTAAATTTAAATGCATGCTATATATATATCATATTTAGATCCTTGTGTAGGATTTATACATGTTAATTAATTAGATTAATTAATAATTTTTACTATAAAATAATAATTTTGAAAAAGTTTTAAAATTATCATTTTACCCCTACACTAAAATTCACTTCAAATGGTATCAAAGTAGATTTTAAAATATGATATACATATGCATGCATAGATTAAGTTGTAATCTAAAAGTTTAAATTTAAAATTTGAAATTTAAAATTTAAAATTTGAATTTTACAATTTGTTTGAAATTTAAAATTTAAAAATTTAAAATTCAAAATTTTAAATTTAAATTTTGAAATTTAAAATTTAAAATTCAAAATTCAAAAATTTGAAATTCAAAATTTGAAATTTAAAATTTGTTTGAAATTTCAAATTTAAAATTCAAAATTTAAAATTCAAAATTTGAAATTCAAATATTTGAAATTTAAAATTTGAAATTTGTTTGAAATTTAAAATTTAAAATTTAAAATTTGAAATTTGAAATTTAAATTTTAAAATTGATATATTTAGATATACTTGATCTAAGTAGCAAGTAGTCTAATTAGGTTGGTTGCCATGGTCGGTCGATCATAGGAGAAAAGTAGGGTTTAAAGGCCCTCTCCTCCCATTCAATGGGGTTCTCCTATGGTGGTAGGGGTGCCGCTGTAATTATATCCCATGCAGATGAAGCAGTGAAAGGACTTAATTGTAAAGGCTCAATTGTATAATTTATCATGAATGTGTTAGATTAGATCTAAAGGAATATTCATGATTTATTTTGATTGAGTTATTTTCTGTTATGTAATTAGCAATAGGATTGCTGTTTATGAAATGTGCTAATTCATTTGTGAAATGAGTCAACACATTTGGTAAACAGAAAATAAAATCTTTCAAATTTAAAAATTATTTTTGAAATACCAAACCCTGACCCATCAACCCAAATACTTAATTAAAAAAATTAAGTGTTGTCTAGTTGGTCTAGAATTATGAATTATGACCTAAGACAATTGCATAAACTTGTGGGTCAATGAGTTAGATGGATTAGGCCCATAATTGGGTTAGACCTAAGGTTAGCTTAAAGAAATGGACTAAATTAGAGTAATTGATCAAATCTAATCAAAAATTAAATTAGATTAGGTCAAGGACACTCTAGACTCAACTCCAATAGTTGTAGTTGAATGGGTCCATGTCTTTAACTAGACCAAGATGGACTTAATTCATGGCTACGTGATGGAACCCTATTTACTAAGTTGATCAAATTAAAACTAATGAATCGGTTGCTGTCTAAGGTAAGTTCGACAGTCTGACCAGTGGTTTTTAAGTAGGAGCTACTCACATTGATTCGATCTCTGACGAGTTAATGGCATATCCCCACCACTGATCTCACTTATCTGGCCAATCTAGTGAGTTAGGTTTTGATTAGATCACTTGGTGATTAGGACTCACCCAATCATTAGGTAAATCAGTGTGACTGATTTAGGTGCTCTTAATGCCGGCTTTAATTAAATCTTTTTTAATCTGACTTGGTGAAGTCAGTGGGAGGATTGAATTTGACTGGTTAATTTCTTCTCTTCTATCCTTTAATAAAATTCTCAAAAATTATTAGGTCCCTAAAAATGATTAAGTTATACTGATAACTAAGTCATAGCCTCTCATTAAGTTAGTGATAATGAGTCCATTAGTTTAATAATCACGGGAGGCCCAAAGGCCTGGTGCTTATTGACTAATGGAATTATCATTTATAATATGATCATTTGGTTGAGTCTTTCTGATGGTTGTCAGGTTGGCCGGCCAAAGTCGGGCCTGATCATTTATTGGTCTGATTCACCAAATCATGTTAATGGTTGGACCTAACCAGATCTTTTTAGTGGAGACCAAAGCCTACTGATTAGGTTCTGGGGCAAAATTAATTACTAGAAGTTGTTTAGAGAAACAACTGGTTATGAACCTACCCATAGGTGCACATGGGTTGACCAACCAAAGTTGGGCTCGTGTGTAGTCTGTGTGGATTCTAGTACTTACTAAGAAATTAAAGTAATTTCTCAAATTGAAGGTTGAGGCTACCAGTTCATTAAAATATTGGGAGAAACTTTAGACTAAAGTCCAAGTCTTTAGTATTAATAATTTATATACTAATAAAGGTCTGTTTTTTTTTTATTCAGCTATGGCCACTACCCTGTCGCTTCGATCATTATTAGATAATAACAAGCTCATGGGACCTAATTTCGATAGCTGATATCAAAAATTAAAAATCATCCTTGAGCATGAGCAGATTTTTTATGTAGTAACGGATCCGGCACCTGAGGAGCCAGCCCCGAATGCTAGAGGGACGGTCTGAGACACTTACCAGAAGTGGCTCTATGATCGCACCACCGTTCGGTGCATAATGCTGGCAGTAATGAATGATGAGTTCAACCACAGGTTCGAGAATGCCCAGCCGTAAGAGATGCTTCAAATATTGATCGACTCCTTTGGCATGTCTGACGATGTTGAAAGGCACAAAACTAGTTGTGCCATTTTCAATGCTCGGATGAGGGATGGGACCTCAGTCACCGATCATGTATTGTACATGATCGAAATGATTGAGTGCCTAAGTAAACTGGGCTTTCCCTTGCATGAGCAGCTCGGTAAGGATGCGATCCTTAATTCTTTGCCCAAGTCTTTCCTCCCCTTCCTTACTCATTTTCAGATGACAAAGCCTGCAGTAAACTACCATGGCTTGTTGGGGTTGCTGTAGAACTTTGAGAAGGATCACCAGCTCCATAAGGAGTCGGTGAATGTTGTGGGAGGGTCTTCTTCTGGTCATCGACCCTTTAAGAAAGGAAAGAAGAACAAGAAGAAGAAGAATAAGAAGGTGCAGCCGCATGCTGGGACGTCAGCATAGGGTCAGACCAAGAAGCACAAGCTTGACCAGAGCCAGGCAGAGTGCTTCTTTTGCAAGAAGTAGGAGCACTGGAAGAGGAACTGTCCTCTATACATTGCCTCCCTAGACCTGAACAGGCTGAAGAAGAAGCAAGGTAATTATATGATAACACTTTGCAATATTTCCATTTGTGATACTACTGCCTGGGTATTGGATACCGGAAGCCCTTATCATATCTGTAATTTGATGCAGGGTCTGTAGGTCAGTAGGAGATTTGATGAAGGCGAGGGTTCCTGAACGTTGGAGATGGAAGCAAAGTTTCAGTTCTAATTTTAGGAATCATGAACCTTGTAATCAATTCTCGTAATGTAATTCTGAGTGAATGTCACTATTGCCCAAGTTTTTTATTAAATATTATTTTTGTAGGTCTTTTGGCCATGTACGGTTATGAATTTTTAATAAAAGAAAATGTTTGCAATATCATTTTGAATGGTGTTACAATATTTGTTGGACAACTAAATAATAGAATTTACTTACTATCACAGCCTGTTAATGTGGTTCAAACCTTCGGTAAATGCCCTAGAATGGATAATGTGTCAGAAGTCTACCTTTGGCACTGTAGACTAGGTCATATCAATAAGAATAGGATAAACAGGTTGGCTCAAGAAGGAATTCTTGAAGTTGGTGATTGTGAATCACTTCCAACCTGTGAGTCCTGTCTTCTTGGGAAGATGACCAAGTCACCTTTTATTGAAAAAGGTGAGCGAGCCAGTGAACTCTTGGGTCTGATACATTCTGATGTATGTGGACCCATGAGCTCAAGTGCAAGAGGTGGATATTTCTACTTTATAACCTTCACAGACGACCTATCGAAGTATGGATATGTCTACTTAATGAAGCATAAGTCGGAGTCATTTGAAATATTCAAACTATTCCGAAATGAGGTAGAAAAACAAACTGGAAAGTGTATTAAAACTCTTCGATCTGATCGAGGAGGTGAATACCTTTTCAATGAGTTTCTGACATATCTTGGGGAGAATGAGATTCTCTCTCAGTGGACTCCTCCTGGAACACCACAGCATAATGGTGTGTTTGAAAGGAGGAATCGGACCTTGTTGGATATGGTTTGATCCATGATGGGGTTTGCTGGTCTGCCGATCTCTCTCTAGGGATATATGTTTGAATCGGCTTGTTACTTTCTAAATAGGGTTTCGAGTAAGTCTGTAACCAAAACGCCATATGAGATATGGATAGGACGTAAGCCAGTACTCTCGCACCTTAGGGTTTGGGGGTGTCTGACTTATGTTAAATGTTTAATTACGGACAAGCTTGGACCTAGGTCTGACAAGTGTTATTTCATAGGGTACCCAAAAGAGACCAAAGGGTATTATTTCTATCTAGCTGATGAGCAAAGAGTGTTTGTCAGCCTTAAGGCAATCTTTTTGGAAAAGGAGTTTCTTGGTGAAGGGACTGTTGCCTCTAAGATCGAACTTGAGAATGTTCGGTAGGTGAAAAAATCAACACAAGTAGCTAAACCTGAACCGGATATGGTTAGATCAAATCCAGAGCCCATTGTCACTGCACCCTTAAGGTGGTCTGGTAGAGTACCATATCAATCAGACAGATACTATGGTTTCTTGGTCCGAAACGGCGATCCTGTCAAACTTGATGAAAACCATGAGGATCCGATCATCTACATGGATGCAATGCAGAGACCTAACTCTGAGAAATGGCTAGAGGCCATGAAATCCGAAATGGAGTCCATGAAGGTCAACAATGTGTGGACATTGGTTGATCCACCCGAAGGAGTAAAACCCATAGGGAGTAAGTGGGTCTTCAAGAGGAAGAGAGGTGTAGATGGAAAGGTGGAGACCTATAAAGCCTATCTGGTTGCCAAAGGATATCGCCAACGTTATGGTATAGACTATGATGAGATGTTTTCTTCTGTGGCAATGCTCAAATCCAGTCGGATTATACTTGCGATAGCTGCCCATCTGGACTATGAAATCTAATAGATGGATGTGAAAATAGCTTTCCTAAATGGAGAGCTGGATGAAGAGGTGTATATGATACAACCTGAAGGGTTCACATCCATAGATGAGTCAAAGGTGTGCAGGCTACAGAGGTCCATTTATGGACTTAAGCAAGCATCCCAGAGTTGGAACATACATTTTGATAGGACGATCAAAACTTATGGTTTCGTTAAGAACGGAGAAGAGCCCTACATTTATAAGTGGGCTAATGGTCCAGTAGTGATATTTCTTGTATTGTATGTGGATGACATTCTCTTAGTAATGAATGATGTCCCTGTATTACAAGGAATAAAGATTTAGCTGTCGTCATAGTTTTCCATGAAGGATCTGGGAGAAGCTTCATTGGTCTTGAAACTTTTTTCGAACATGCCAAATCAATCATGACCCTTAGAAGCGAAAAAATCTTAAATCAACCTAAAGCAATCCAACAACAAGAGCAACCAATTCCAGCTACAACAGAAAAGAAGAAATCTGAAGAGAGGAAAGAACCTGTTAACCCAGCACCTGCACCTAAAGCTCCATTTTCCAGTGCTTTAGAATCTTCTCTGCCTCTTGATAAGAAGGGTATAAAAATGAATGAAATGTTGGAACTGTTTAAACAGGTCCAGATAAACATACCTCTTCTCGATGCCATTAAGCAAGTTCCAACCTATGCCAAATTTCTAAAGGACCTGTGTACACAGAAATGAAAATCAAAGGCAAAAATACCAAAAAAAATCCACCTAACTGAGCAGGCCAGCTCAGTTTTCCAGCAAATTGCCCCACCCAAACTGAAAGATCCAGGTACCCCAATTATTTCTTGTGTCATAGAGAACCTCACGATTAAGAAGGCATTATTAGATTTGGGTGCAAGTGTCAACCTTCTCCCTAGCTCTGTATATGACCTATTTAGATTTGGAGAGTTAAAACCCACGACAGTGACCTTACAACTAGCAGACCGATCTATTAAGGTTCTCCGTAGAATGCTGGAAGACGTATTGGTGAAAGTAGATGAATTTTACTTTTCTGTTGACTTTCTTGTGCTGGATATGGAATCTGGCAGCAACCCCAACCAAATACCAATCATCCTAGGTAGATCCTTCTTAGCAATCGCTAATGCTTGTATAAATTGTAGGACCAGAGTTATGGATGTATCTTTCGAAAATAAGAAGCTAAGGTTGAATATTTTCAATGCATCTTTGGGACCACCAGTGTATGACCATAATGAGATCAACTTGTTAGAGGAAGTAATAGAAGATAAAGCTCCTATCTTGCTCAATTCAGATCCTTTACAGGCATGCCTAACATATTTTGGAATGGATAATTTTGATATTGATGGATACACTGAAGAAATACATGCTTTGCTAGAACCTCCCAATTTTAGTACCAATCCCCCTTGGACTGTAAAGTACGAGCAATTACCAATTCAATCATGCCCTCTAGTACCATCCTTAGAAGCACCACCTACTCTAGAGCTAAAGCCTCTTCCTGCCACACCGAAATATTCATTTCTTGGATCCAATGATACCCTTCCAGTGATCATTGCATCTGACCTAACCAACAACCAGGAAGACAAACTTGTCGGGGTACTCAAAAAGCATAAAGAGGCTATAGGGTGGTCAATTGCCAATTTGAAGGGTATAGATCCTTCTATTTGCATGCATCATATTCACTGTGAGGTTGAGGCAAAACCACATAGGGACATGCAACGAAGATTGAATCCGAATATGCGGGAAGTCATGAAAAAGAAAGTAGTGAAATGGCTAGATGCTGAAATTATCTACCCAATTTCAGATAGCCAGTGGGTTAGTCCAACCCAAGTAGTACCTAAGAAGTCAGGTATTACCGTAATAGAGAATGATAAGGGTGAGTTAATTCCTACTCGTGCAACAACTAGTTGGCGAGTATGTGTGGACTACCGAAAGCTGAATGCCGTTACTAGGAAAGATCATTTTCCTTTGCCTTTTATTGACCAAATTTTAGAACAGCTAGCAAGACAAAGTTTCTTCTATTTTCTAGATGGATATTCGGGATATAACCAGATCCCGATATTTCCTGCTGATCAAGAAAAGACTACCTTCACATGCCCTTATGGAACATTTGTATTTAGGCATATGCCATTCGGTCTCTGCAATGCACCCACTACATTTCAACGGTGCATCCTGGCCATTTTTTTGGATATGGTGGACAAATGTCTTGAAATTTTTATGGATAATTTTTTTGTATTTGGAACCACCTTTGAGGATTGTCTCCATAATCTTTCCAAAGTTCTTAAATGGTGTATGGAGACAAATCTTGTTCTAAGTTGGGAAAAGAGCCATTTCATGGTGCGGAAAAGAATTGTATTAGGATATATTATTTCTGAAAGAGGGATCGAGGTAAATAAAGCCAAAGTTGAAGTCATTTCAAAACTACCACCCCCTACTTCGGTCCGACAAATACGGTCCTTCTTAGGTCATGCCGGATTTTATAGATCTTCATCAAAGACTTTAGCAAGATTTCAAGACCCCTGTGCAATCTGTTGGCCAAGGACACACCATTCATCTTTGACGAAGACTGTTTGAAAGCATTCAACACATTACGAATAGCCCTGACAACAGCACCCATAATAAAACCCCCTGACTGGTCTATTCCGTTTGAGATTATGTGTGATGCCTCTGACTTTGCAATAGGTGCCGTCTTAGGCCAAAAAATTAATAAGGAGCCACATGTGATCTATTATGCTAGCAAGACTCTTTTCGATGCCCAATTAAACTACACCACAATAGAAAAAGAGCTACTAGCAATAGTGTTTGCCCTTGAAAAATTTTGCTCATATCTGTTAGAGTCTAAGGTTCTAGTTTACTCTGATCATGTGGCTCTGAAACATCTCCTTTCAAAGAAAGATACTAAACTGCATTTGATCAGATGGATCCTTCTTTTACAAGAATTTGATCTGAAAATCTGAGATAAGAAGGGTTCCGAGAACGTGGTAGCTGATCACATCTCCAGGATCTTAGTTGAACACACGATAGGCATAAATGAGGTCAAAGAAAAATTTTCTGACGAACAACTTTTTACAATCTCCTCTAGCCATCCTCTATGATTTGCCCATATTGTCAATTTACTTGTCAACAGGATAAGTGTGGGAAAATTCAATGCAGGGGTAAAATGGTAATTTTAAAATTTTTTCAAAATTATAATTTTACAGTGAAAAAATATTAATTAATCTAATTAATTAACGTAAATTTACCCGACACTAGGATCTAAATATGATATATAGCATACATTCATTTAAATTTGAAATTCAAATTCAAACAGTAAACACTTTACTGTAATGTGTTCAGAACATAATACCTTTGTGCGGGTAGTAGATCATCGCAATCTGATCACCGTCGGGAGAGTCTGATCATCACGATGCAGCCATACAGTGTGTCTAGCCTCTGCAGATCATCCACACGAAGCTTCCGATCGGATCGACTCCTCACGAGTGCTAGCTCGTTGTAGAGCCTTTTTGATGGTGGATGCTGATCGAACTCCTTCGATCGATGTCTGCCGATTCTTTGGATGCTCCGGATCATCAATAGACATGCTTGAGAGAATGTTGAAGATCTTCCTGAGATTTTGTGGGCTCACAACACTCGTAGCTCACTTTCTCACTTCCTGAACCCCAGGCTAAAACTCTAGGGAACTCACCGGAAACCTTGCACCCATTTTTCTTTCTTTTTCTCTTAAAAGGATATGGACTTCTATCTCACACACAAGACTTCTCACATCCCAAATTTTTTCTCCAAAAAACTTTGTCTTGCACGCCCCACTCTTCTCCTCCTTTTATAACAACGTCAAACATCTTATCCAAAAGAAAGGATAAAGATGAGTAATTGCACATTTGAATTCAAATCAAATTTTGAATTCAAATGGACACCAACTCATCCCTTATTCACTAAAGGCGTGAGGCGTGGCTTAAATTATGCATGGAGTGATTTCATGAGAAACCTTTTCTCATGTAATAAATAGGACATAAAAAAAGGGATAAGGTGCAAAGATTGATTGCCCATTCAAATTCAAACTTTATTTTGAATTTGAATGGCCAACCAATCATCCTTATCCATCCATTTGGCACATTAAAGTGGGGCATGGAGAGGGCTTGGCGTGAGAAAAAAATTCATGAGAAGTTTCTTCTCATGAATCCAAATGGGTGCAATGGAAGTGAGGTAGCGCATGGAGATTGGGTCAAGGTGGTTTAATTATTTAAACCAACCTAATTGAACCAAATAAGTTACGTCCAATTAGACTAATTTAAACCCAACTTAATTAGACTTAATTAGGCTCAATAAAATTCTAATCAAATCAGGAATTGACTAAGCCCAACTCCTGATCAAATTAGGGACCAAACCATCTCGACGATTAGGTCAACTCTTAACCTAATCGGGTCAAACCCAACTGAATCCAATTCAATTGGACTTGATCCAAAAATAATTATTCAATCAAATTGAGTTAATTAGAGATCAAATCACTAATTAAACCTCTCATAAATACTGAGTTCAAATCCGATGGGCAATCAGGTATCAGAATTCATCGATATGTAAACCTGATCGAAAAATCCCAACCAGTGGGACTCTTGACCCCGGTACCCATAATGTGTAGAACTCATGATCAGAGAATCCTGATTCTCGATCACTGAGTCCCAAATATGTAAGATTCTACATCAGCCATCAGATCAGATAAGAACCTCTAATGTATGTGACCCTACAGGTTCGAATCTAAGCCAGTAGCACAGGAACCAATTCCCGTACTAATCGAAGTGACCATCTAGCAATGGTACCCGACGATCAGATAGGTCGAATGGTCGCAATCGCAACACTCAGAACCTACATAAATATGGTTACTGTATAATTCATCCTTTTGACCTCTGTGTTTAGGACGACTCAGGGTTAAACTGTCAACCCTGATCAGATCATCCGAATCGTGCTCAACTCAAACAGTCTTGTGACTCCTCACAAGGACTACCCTGGTCAAGGTTTTGCTAAATTGAAACATGACTGTACACAGCTCCTAAATTGGAGTGGTCAATCCTATCTTGACACATGCACCGACAAGTCAAGTACTTGACTACACCCAGTAGCCTTCCGTCACTGAATTAAAAATTCAGGTAGTCCAGTGCCTAAGTGCAGTGAGTTGCTTGCAAGTCACCATGGCATCTCAGGTTGGAGGGATATTTATACCCATATTCCATCAGAGCAAATCTTGACAGCAGAAATAGCTCCAGAGTCGGTCACGTTCAGTGCAGATGTACCCTTACATCTCACTTGTATGCCATACCAGTGTCTCCACACTCATTGGTTAAGAGGACAACCAACCTATATGGCACACAATGACCTATGCTTGATAAACATTGTCGTCCTTGGTAACAACGTATCATTTGGTCACGAACAGATTTAAGGACTAAACGACAAATCCTCCTTTGTCGAGTCTAAATAGTCCTAAGGACTTCACCACAACATAGGAGTTCATTAGAAGATGAAATATTTTATGATGAAAAAATACCAAAATAATTTTTATTAATTCATAATTCATGTATATATACAAAAATGAGCACAACCGTCAACAGGCTGATGGTTGGCTTTGGGACACTATTCCCAACAATCTCCCACTTGGCCTAAAGCCAATCGGTGAGTATCTAATACCCATCTTCGACTTATAGTCGTCGAACTCCTTCACCGCAATGGCTTTAGTGAATGGGTCGGCCAGGTTCTACTTCCCGTCGATCTTCTGAAGATCGATGTCACCTTGATCCATAATTTTCTGGATGAGATGGTAGCGGCACAGAATATGCTTCGTCCGCTGGTGTGCCTTGGGTTTCTTCGCCTAAGCTATGGCTCCAGAGCTGTCACAGTAGAGCAGAACTAGACCAACAAGGGAGGGTGCTACTCCGAGCTCGGTGATGAATTTTCTCAGCCACATCGCTTCTTTGGCAGCATCTGATGTAGCGACATACTCCACCTCGCAAACTGAATCAGCCATTGTGTGCTATTTGAAACTTTTCCAGCAGATAGCCCCACCATTAAGGGTAAAAATAAATTCCGACACACTTTTGCTGTCATCATGATCAAACTGAAAACTAGAGTCTGTAAACCCAATAAGTCTCAAGTCCGATTCACCATAAACAAGCCACTGATCCTTAGTATTTCTTAAATACTTCAGGATAGTTTTAACAACCTTCCAGTGATTCTTCCCTAGATCAGATTGGTATCTACTCACTACCTCTAGTGAGTATGCCACATCTGATCGTGTACATGTCATGGCATACATGATAGATCCCACTGTCGAAGCATATGGAATTCTACCCATACGCTCTCTCTCTTGAGGTGTTATCGGACAATCCCTCTTCGAGAGAGAAATTTCATGGCCTATCGGAAGATAGCCTTTCTTGGAATTCTCCATGCTGAAGCTCTTCAGCATAGTATCAATGTACGTGGACTGAGATAAACCAAGAAACTTTTTAGATCTATCCCTATAGATCCTCATCCCTAGGATGTAGGAAGCTTCTCCCAGATCCTTCATGGAAAACTATGACGACAGCTAAATCTTTATTCCTTGTAATACAGGGACATCATTCATGACTAAGAGAATGTCATCCACATACAATACAAGAAATATCACTACTGGACCATTAGCCCACTTATAAATATGCAGGGCTCTTCTCCGTTCTTAACGAAACCATATGTTTTGATCGTCTTATCAAAATGTATGTTCCAACTCCGTGATGCCTGCTTAAGTCCATAAATGGACCTCTGTAGTCTACACACCTTAGACTCATCAGTGGATATGAATCCTTCAGGTTGTATCATATACACCTCTTCATCCAGCTCTCCATTTAGGAAAGCTGTCTTCACATCCATCTGCCAGATTTCATAGTCCAGATGGGCAGCTATCGCAAGCATAATCCGAATGGATTTGAGCATTGCCACAGGAGAAAACATCTCGTCATAGTCTATACCATAACGTTGATGATATCCCTTTGCAACCAGACGGGCTTTATAGGTTTTCACCTTTCCGTATGCGCCTCTCTTCCTCTTGAAGACCCACTTACACCCTATGGGTTTTACTCCTTCGGGTGGGTCAACCAATGTCCACACATCGTTGACCTTCATGGACTCTATTTCGGATTTCATAGCCTCCAGCCATTTCTCAGAGTCGGATCTCTGCATTGCATCCATGTAGGTGATAGGATCCTCATCATTTTCATCAAGTTCGATAGGATCACCGTCCCGGACCAAGAAACCATAGTATCTGTCCGATTGACGTGGTACCCTACCAGATCGCCTTAAGGGTGCTTGAACAATGGGCTTCGGATCTGATCTAACCAAATTCGGTTCAGGTTCAGCAACTTGTGTCGATTTTTTCACCTGTCGAACTTCGTCAAGTTCGACCTTAAAGGCAACAGTCCCTTCACCAAGGAACTCCTTTTCCAAAAAGATTGCCTTAAGGCTGACAAACACTTTTTGCTCATTAGTTAGGTAGAAGTAATACCCTTTGGTCTCTTTTGGGTACCCTATAAAATTACACTTGTCAGACCTAGGTCCAAGCTTGTCTGTAATTAAACGTTTAACATAAGCCGGACACCCCCAAACCCTAAGGTCCGAGAGTACTAGCTTACGTCCTATCCATATCTCATATGGCATTTTAGTTACAGACTTACTCGAAACTCTATTTAGAAGGTAACAAGCCGATTCGAGCACATATCCCCAGAGGGAGATCGGCAGACCAGCAAACCCCATCATGGATCGAACCATGTCCAACAAGGTCCGATTCTTCCTTTCAGATACACCATTATATTATGGTGTTCTAGGAGGAGTCCACTGAGAGAGAATCTCATTCTCCCCAAGATATGTCAGAAAATCATTGCAAAGGTATTCACCTCCTCGATCAGATCAAAGAGTTTTAATACACTTTCCAATTTATTTTTCTACATCATTTTGGAATAGTTTAAACATTTCAAACGACTCTGATTTATGCTTCATTAAATAGACATACCCATATCTTGATAGGTCATCTGTGAAGGTTATGAAGTAGAAATATCCACCTCTTGCACTTGAGCTCATGGGTCCACATACATTGGAATGTACCAAACCCATGAGTTCACCGGCTCGCTCACCTTTTTCCAGTAAAAGGTGATTTGGTCATTTTATCAAGAAGACAGGACTCACAGGTTGGAAGTGATTCACAATCACCTACTTCAAGAATTCCTTCTTGAGCCAACCTATTTATTCTGTTCTTATTGATATGACCTAGCCTACAGTGCCAAAGGTAGACTTCTGACACATTATCTATTCTAAGGCATTTACCGAAGGTTTGAACCATATTAACAGGTTGTGATAGAAAGTAAATTCCATTATTAAGTTGTCCAACAAATATTGTAACACCATTCAAAATGATATTGCAAACATTTCTTTTTATTAAAAATTGATCATCGTTTATGGCCAAAAGGCCTACAGAAATAATATTTAATAAAAAGCTTGGACAATAGTGACATTCACTCAGAATTACGTTTCGAGAATTGATTACAAGGTTCATGATTCCTAATGCTAGAACTAGAACTTTGCTTCCATCTCTAACGTTCAGGAATCTCTCACCTTCATCAAATCTCCTACTGACCTGCAGACCCTGCATCGAATTGCAAATATGATAAGAGTTTTCGGTATCCAATACCCAGACAGTAGTATCACAAATGAAAAAGTTGCAAGGTGTTATCATATAAGTACCTTGCTTCTTCTTCGGCCTATTCGGGTCTAGGGAAGCAATGTATAGAGGACAGTTCCTCTTCTAGTGCCCCTGCTTCTTGCAAAAGAAGCACTCCACCTGACTCTGATCGAGCTTGCGCTTCTTGGTCTGACCCTGTGCAGATGTCCCAGCATACAGCTGCACCTTCTTATTCTTCTTCTTCTTATTCTTCTTCTTCCCTTTCTTAAAAGGTCGATGACCAGAAGAAGACCCTCCCACAACATTCACCGACTCCTTATGGAGCTGGTGATCCTTCTCAAAGTTCTACAGCAACCCCAACAAATCATGGTAGTTCACTGTAGGCTTTGTCATCCGAAAATGAGTAAGGAAGGGGAGGAAGGACTTGGGCAATGAATTAAGGATCGCATCCTTACCGAGCTACTCGTGCAAGGGAAAAACCAGTTTACTTAGGCACTCAATCATTTCGATCATGTACAGTACATGATTAGTGACTGAGGCTCCATCCCTCATCCGAGCATTGAAAATGGCACAACTAGTTTTGTGCCTTTCAACATCGTCAGGCGTGCCAAAGGAGTCGTCCAACATTTGTAGCATCTCCTGTGGCTGGGCATTCTCGAACCTACAGCTGAACTCATCATTCATTGCTGTCAGCATAATGCACCGAACGGTGGTGCGGTCGTTGAGCCACTTCTGATAAGTATCTCGGACCGTCCCTCTAACATTCGGGGCTGGCTCCTCAGGTGTCGGATCCGTTACTACATAAAGGATCCGCTCATGCTCAAGGATGATTTTTAATTTTTGATACCAGCTATCGAAATTAGGTCCCATGAGCTTGTCATTATCTAATAATGATCAAAGGGACAGCGTAGTGGCCATAGCTGCATAAAGAAAAACCAAATCTCTATTAGTACATAAATTATAAATACTAAAGACTTGGACTTTAGTCTAAAGTTTCTCCCAGTATTTTTACGAACTGGTAGCCTCAACCTCCAATTCGAGGAATTACTTTAATTCCTTAGTGGGTATTAGAATCCACACAGACTACACACGAGCCCAACTTTGGTTGGTCAACCCATGTGCATCTATGGGTAGGTTCATAACCAGTTGTTTCTTTAAACAACTTCTAGTAATTGATTTTGCCCCAGAACCTAATCAGTAGGCTTTGGCCTCCACTGAAAAGATCTGGTTAGGTCCAACCATTAACATGATTTGATTTGGTGAATCAGATCAATAAATGATCAGGCCCGACTTTGACCGGGCAACCTGACCACCATCAGAAAGACTCAAATCAAATTATCATATTATGAATGATAATTCCATTAGTCAATAAGCACCAGGCCTTTGGGCCTCCAATGATTATTAAACTAATGGACTCATTATCACTCACTTAATGGGAGGCTATGACTTAGTTATCAATATAACTTAATCATTTTTAGGGACCTAATAATTTTTAAATATTATATTAAAGGATAGATGAGAAGAAAATATCCAGTCAATTTCAATCCTCCCACTGACTTCACCAAGTCAGATTAAAAAAAGATTTAATTAAAGCTGGCATTAGGAGCACCTAAATCAGTCAAACTGATTTACCTAATGACATGGGTGAGTCCTAATCACCAAGTGATCTAATCAAAACCTAATTCACCAGGTTGGCCAGGTAAGTGAGATCAGTGGTGGGGATAAGCCATTAACTCGTCAGAGATCGATTGCCCATTCAAATTCAAATTTTATTTTAAATTTGAATAGCCTACCAATCATCCTTATCCATCCATTTGGCACATTAAAGTGGGGTGTGGAGAGGGCTTGGCATGAGAAAAAAATTCATGAGAAGTTTCTTCTCATGAATCCAAATGGGTGCAATGGAAGTGAGGTGGCGCATGGAGATTGGGTCAAGGTGGTTTAATTATTTAAACCAACCTAACTGAACCAAATAAGTTAGGTCCAATTAGACTAATTTAAATCCAACTTAATTAAGCTTAATTAGGCTCAATAAAATCCTAATCAAATCAAAAATTGACTAAGCCCAACCCCTGATCAAATCAGGGACCAAACCATCTCGACGATTAGGTCAACTCTTAACCTAATCAGGTCAAACCCAACTGAATCCAATTCAATTGGACTTGATCCAAAAATAATTACTCAATCAAATTGAGTTAATAAGTGATCAAATCACTAATTAAACCTCTCATAAATACTGAGTCCAAATCTGATGGGCAATCAGGCATCAGAATTCATCGATATGTAAACCTGATCAAAAAATCCTAACTAGTGGGACTCTTGACCTTAGTACTCATAATATGTGGAACTCATTATCAGAGAATTTTGATTCTCGATCATTGAGTCCCAAACATGTAGGATTCTACATCAGCCATCAGATCAGATAAGAACCTCTAATGTGTGTGACCCCGCAGGTTCGAACCTAAGTCGGTAGCACAGGAACCAATTCCCGTACTAATCGAAGTGACCATCTAGCAATGGTACCCGATGACCAGATAGGTCGAATGGTCGCAATCGCAACACTCAGAACCTATGTTAATATGGTTACTGTATAATTCATCCTTTTGACCTCTGTGTTTAGGATGACTCAGGGTTAAACTGTCAACCCTGATCAGATCATCCGAATCGTGCTCAACTCAAACAGTCCTGTGACTCCTCACAAGGACTACCCTGGCCAAGGTTTTGCTAAATTGAAACACGACTGTACACAGCTCCTAAACTGGAGTGGTCAATCCCATCTTGACACACACACTGACAAGTCAAGTACTTGACTACACCCAGCAGCCTTCCGTCATTGAATTAAAAATTCAGGTAGTCCAGTGCCTAAGTGCAGTGAGTTGCTTGCAAGTCACCATGGCGGTCTCAGGTTGGAAGAATATTTATACCCATATTCTATCGGAGCAAATCTTGACAGCAGAAATAGCTCCAGAGTCGGTCACGTTCAGTACAGATGTACCCTTATATCTTATCTGTATGCCATACCAGTGTCTCCACACTCATTGGTTAAGAGGACAACCAACCTATATGGCACACAATGAACTATGCTTGATAAACGTTGTCATCCTTGGTAACAACGTATCATTTGGTCGCGAATAGATTTAAAGACTAAACGATAAATCCTCCTTTGTCGAGTCTAAATAGTCCTAAGGACTTCACCACAATATAGGAGTTCATTAGAAGATAAAATATTTTGTGATGAAAAAATACCAAAATAATTTTTATTAATTCATAATTTATGTGCATATACAAAAATGAGCACAACCGTCAACACACTGATGATTGGCTATGGGATACTATTCCTAACAATAAGTACCTTCTCATTGGACAAAACAAGAAAAAGATCGATTTTTCTCGTAAATTAAATATTATTTCTGGGAGAAACCTGAACTATTCAAATACTGTCCTGATCAAGTTATTCACCGTTGTGTCCCCGAGAGTGAATTCCAAAGCATTCTCATTTTTTTCCATTCTTCAGTAGGTGGGGGACATTTTAGTGGAAGAAAAACTGCAGCAAAAGTGCTGCAGAGTGGGTTTTATTGGCCAACGCTTTTCAAGGATGCACATGAATTTGGCCGAAGTTGTCTGCAATGTCAGTAAATAGAAAATTTATCCAAGAAGGATATGATGCCGCTGACCCCCATTTTAGTAGTAGAAATCTTCGATGTTTGGGGGGTTGATTTCATGGGACCTTTTCCAGCCTCATTTGGATTCGAATATATTCTGGTGGCAGTTGATTATGTGTCAAAATGGGTGGAGGCAATAGCTACACGGACTAATGATAATAAAGTTGTAACTAGTTTTATCCAACAAAATATCATTAGTCGATTTGGTTTCCCAAGGGTGATCATTAGTGATGGGAGGACTCATTTTATGAATAAACATTTTGAAGCACTTATGAAAAAATATAATATTACACACAAAGTAGCCACACCATATCACCCCCAAACTAATGGTCAGATAGAGGTGTCAAATAAGGAGATTAAACATATCCTAGAAAAGACGGTTAGGCTCAATAGAAAGGATTGGTCTCTTCGCTTAGATGATGCATTATGGGCTTACCGTACAGCTTTTAAAATCCCTATCGGCATGTCACCCTACCGATTAGTTTATGGCAAAGCTTGCCATCTGCCGGTTGAATTAGAACATCGTGCACTTTGGGCCATACGAATGTTTAATTTTAACATGAAGAATGCAGGTTCTAATCGAAGGTTGCAAATCAATGAACTGGAAGAACTTCGCAATGATGCATACGAGAGTTCACGAATTTACAAAGCTCGAACCAAAGTATTTCATGACAAATATATCTCTAGAAAATTGTTTGAGCTAAATCAAAAGGTAACGCTTTTCAATTCCAAGTTACGCCTTTTTTTCGATAAACTTCGATCCCGATGGGATGGACCTTTTATTGTCACACAAATATTCCCACATGGAGCAATTGAAATTCATGATTCCTGGAATGGCAATACATTTAAGGTAAACGGCCAACGTCTGAAGCCATATGTAGATGAAATTGTACATAAAGAATGAATCGACACCAACTACTTGTGTGATCCACTTTATAATGAATAATAAACTTGACGTCTGGCTGAAGACGTAAAACTTAACGCTTGTTGGGAGGCAACCCAATGATTTCATATTTTTTTTTTTACTTTACTGCAGCTACAAAAATTTAGAACAAAAGCCTATTAATCAATGAAGCTATCTTCAACTTTCGAAGCAAAATTATCCCAGGTGCACTCTCTCCTTTTATTTTTTTTGCTTCCTACTCTATTGAGGACAATGTAGATTAAGTTGGGGGGGAAGAAAATGAAAATTAATCAAATCCTCAAGTATGGTTAGAAATAATTAGTTTTGTGTATCCGAATTTTAATTTGATTAAGAGTCAATTAGGCATCCCAATCAATGAATGATTAACAGTCAAGATAATTTTAGAGATACTGAGGAATAAATTATTAAAAAAACTCAATGAATGGTAGGATTTAGACTAGATCAAATTTTAGGAGTGATTCTACAACCCTCTTCTTACTGATCTCAATAAAGAATCTGCTTCATAAGAGATTGGGTGGAAAGGTCGAGGTATGCAAAAAATTCCCCTTTAAATTTACTTAAAAAAAAATATTGGTTTCCTACTGAGTAACTGGGCCCCTTCCCCTAAGTAATGTTGTGGTTCGCATAAAAAGGTGGGCAATGTTAAAAAAAATTATAATAAGGGGACTAAATTGCAAGAAGATAATAAACCTCTCTCACATTAAGTTAGAGGATTTAAAGAGTAAAGTGGGGAGTTGGTGAAAGAAAAGCTCTTGACATTTTTTTAGTTAATACTCAGCCACTAATTGGGTCAAATTGATAATCCAATGAAATATCTCTTTAATGGTCTGACCATGTATCATCTACCTTTTGGGATGCCTAACTTAACTTTTTATTCAAAATTGAGTCGGTACACAATGCTGATATATCTATTTTACTCGAGGACGAGCAAAATTCAAGTTGGAAGGTATGATAAACACTTAATTTAAGTTATTTAAAGCAAAAAATTATATTTAATTTAGTTTATTTATTAAGAATTTGATGTTTCTTTTTATGTTTTACAGGAAAGGTGATCGCCGATACAAAGAGTCCGATTCGTAGATCAAAAATACTCAAGTTTGAAGAAAATTGGACTTAAAACAAAATTTAAATAAAAGAAGGATGCATACGGTATTATAAAAAATGAAGATACTATGCAAGGAACCCAAAAAAGGATATAGGTGTCATTTTAAAGAAACAAAAGTTTTTTTTTGGAATAAAAAAAAAGAGAGCGCTTCCTGGGTGCGCGGGCGAGCGCGTGAGCGCGTGGGCGTGCGAGTGGGCGCAAGCGCAGGCACGGCATCACGAGCGGGTGAGGGCGCGGGCGTGCGCAGATGCGGCATCGCGGGCGTGCGGCAGGCGGGTTCGCAGGGAGTTTTTGCTGGCAGATGCGAACAGACGAACAGATGCTCATTAAAGGAAAAAAAATTAATATTTGAAAATATTTTAAGAGGAAAGATTTGTATTTTCTTTATCTGTTTGTGATCTTTCTATCTCATCCATCCATCTTTTAGTCCTTAGCATTTTGTTTAGTCCCACATCGAAAAACTATGTAAAACTCCTCCCTCCTAATATCTATAAAAAGGCTTTTGTACTCCCATTAGACCAGGAGCCCAGAAATTCTTCTAGAACCTTGCATAGATGAAGAGAAAGGGACTATTTCATGAGCAGCTAGGCTAGCAGTCTCGGGAGTGGAGAAGAAATTTTGTAACGACATAGAGATGGTTTATTGTTCTAAACTTTCTTGTATTTCTTTATATACAATAAAGATTATGCTTTTTGTTTAAATCATTATGAGTTCTTTATTTTCTCTCTTTCATATACTTTTATTTATGTTTTACTGTTAGATTAATATTAGGAACAACTTTTACTTTTCGGAGATGCATCGTGATCTACGGGTACGGGACGTGTCGAGGAAAGAAGAGTTGTTTACCTAGTACTTTTCGAAGACACGCCGTGATCTACGGGTACGGGGTGTGCCGAGAAAAGATAGATATTTTTTTAAGATTAATCGTATCTATTTAATTAAAAAAAAAGATACAACTCTGCTAGTGCAAAATTAATTCAAAACTCCCGAGCTCTTTATTTTCTAATTACATCAATTTTAAGATAATTTATTTTCTAAATCAAAACAATGCTTCTTTCTTTTATTTTGTAATCTCAACTTAGCCCAAGGTCCATGAGGATACGATCTCGACTCATCCTACCTACGTAGTGAGTAGAGTTATTTTTGGTGCTATCAAAGACTACGCATCAAACGTCAACAACTGGCTCATGAATAATGGATTCCTGAGGATCTATAGCTCTTTGTTCTTTAGAGACCTTCTCTTCGAACTCAAATAACCTCCCACTGCCACCATCCTGGATAAACTATTTTTCTAGAAATATGATGTTCTGACTCACAATCACATTATGATCTTGTGAAAAGTAGAAGTAGTATCCCATTGATTCTTTTGGATACCTTATAAAATGAGCTATTATAGATCTATCCACCAATTTATCAATCATTTGCCTCTTGACATAGGCTGGACATTCCTAAGTCTTAAGATAATCTAGATTTGACTTCTTACCATACCATATCTCATAAGGTGTGGTAGGAACAGATTTTGATGAAATCCTATTCAACAGGTAATTGGCAGTTAATAAGGTATGTCTCCAAAGATATAAGGATAGATCAGTGAAGCTCATCATGGACCTGACCATATCTAATAGGATCCTATTTCTCCTATCAGATACCCTGTTGAGCTGGAGGAGGAGTCCATTGAGAGACTATGCTGTTGTCTTTGAGATATTTCAAAAATTTTCAACTAAGATATTCTCCTCATCGAAGAACCTTAATGGGCTTGCTTGTTTGTTTTTCTACTTCATTTTTGAATTCCTTGAACTTTTCAAAGGTTTCATATTTGTGTTGCATTAGATACACATACCCATACATAGACAGATCATCGATAAAGGTAATGAAGTAGCTATAACCACCTCTGACTTGCACATCAAATGGCCCACACACATCGGTGTATACCAGGGCAAGTAACTTAGTGGCCCTTTCCCCATATCCTACAAAGGGCAACTTGATCATTTTTTCTTAAGGCAAGATTCACAAGTTGGATATGACTCTGGATGAAGAGAGCCAAGGATCCCATCTTTTTTTAGTTTGCTTATCCTGTTTTCTCCAATATGGCCTAGTCTATGATGCCACAAGTACTTCTAGTTAATTTCATCTCTGGATCTCTTTTGACCTACGATACTCACTATTTGCTCATTTAAATTTACATTCGCATCAACATGCAAGTGATACAGACTATCAATTAAAAGATCACGTGCAATTAATTTATTTCATAAATAAATAGAACAAAAGTTTTTATTAAAATTAAACTCAAAACTTTCATGTGCTAGCACAGACATAAAAATTAAATTCTGACTAGCTATAGAAATAAAATAACAGTCTTTTAAATCTAATAAAAAATCTGATGATAATCAAAGAGGATAAATGCCAACGGCTTCTGCAGTAATTTTTACTCCATTGTCGACTCAAGGATCATATCACCTTCTGTCAACCTCCTACTTTCTATTAGACCCTACATTGAGGTACATATATGAGCACTCGAACTAGAGTCTAATATCCAACTAGAAGTAGAAAAAACAGTAAGGTTAGATTTAATTATGAGTATACCTTTTGAAGGCTTATCACCCTTCTTAGTTTTTAGGCTCTCCAGGTAGAGTGGACAGTTCCTCCTCCAGTGGCCTTCAACATCACAGTGAAAATATTTTTTATTTGCTTCAACCTTCTTTGAAACGTCCTTCATTGGCTTGCTCTCTTTCTTCTACTTCTTAGAAGATTTTATTTTTTTTTTCCAACTAGACTTTCTCATAGAAGAAGTCTGCTCCACAGCGAGAACAGTGCCTCTTGAACTTTTTAAGATTCTTTCCATAGTGACCAACATGTTGACCAGTTCGGGTATAGTGTAATCGAGTTTATTCATATGAAAATTTAAAAAGAATTGACTATATGAACTCATAAGGAATTGAAGGATCAAATCCATCTGCAATTCCTTTTGCATATTAAGCCCGATCTTCCCAAGCTCCTCAATATTCTTGATTACTGTCATACAGTGTTCATGGACTGACTACCCTTCGTGCATTCTCATATTGAAGTCTTTTGGATACTTCAAAGTACACTGTATGGCTTTGCTCACCATACAACTCATGTAGGTGAGTGATCATAGCCCTAGCAGTGGGCATATGCTTATGCTGATTCTGCAACTTATTTGACATAGATGCCAGTACATAGCACTTGACCCAATTATCTTCATCCATCCACTTTTCATAAGCAGCTCTTTACTCAGCAATAGGATAGTTTGGTAACACTAGAGATTTCTGATCGAGTACATAACTTAATTTTTTAGATGTCAGGACAATCCTAAGGTTTCTTAGTCAGTCTTTATAGTTTGTTCTGATCAAATAATTGGATTCATGGATGCGGACTAGAGGGTTTGAGGCTGACATTGTTTAACTGTGAGAGTAGAGATTCAAGTTAGACTTTGTACTTTAAAATTATATTTGCTTCTAGAAACTTTAAGATGTAAATAATATCTCTCACTAATTTTTTTGGATCTCTCCACTCTCTGGGTGGGAAACAAAAATTCTAACATGATAAATGAATTTCTAGTGGATGCTGCTGTCCCACCAATGCCATGTACCTCGCCTAATAGTTATTGGTAACATGTGCATCGATGCATGGATAACTCTTTGTCCAGATATTTCTCTAAGCATGTTGCAGTAACTTGATCTCTAAGTCATATGGGCTCAACTAATAGTTATTGACCACTGTTGCCCAGCTATGCAACCCAAGAGGGGGGGGTGAATTAGGTTTCTAAAAATTTAAAATTAACTTACACCTATGAGGATTATTTAACAATGAGTAGGATAAATATAGAGAGTAAAATTTATGTAAGGTGTGGAAGTTGGATGCAAGAATGCAAGAAGATAAAAAAATTTAAAAGGAGAGCAAATAAGCACTGTGAGAAAAATGGTGTAGGGATAAAATGATAATTTTAAAACTTTTTCAAAATTATAATTTTACAGTGAAAATTATTAATTAATCTAATTAATTAAAATATATTAACCCTACACAAGAATCTAAATATGATATATATAGCATGTATTTAAATTTGAAATTTAAACTTCTATAGTAAATATTTTTACTGTTATGTGTTCAGAACACATTACCTTCGTGCAGGTAGTCGATCGCTATAGTCTGATCATCATCGAAAATATCTGATCATTGCAATGCAGTCACATAGTATGTCTGCCCTTTGTGGATCATCCATACGAAGCTCTCAATCTGATCGGCTCCTCACGAATGCTAGTTCGTTGTAGAACCCTTTCGACGGTTGATGTTGATCGAACTCCTTCGATCTTGATTGTTGACTCCTCGGATACTCTGGATCATCAAAAAATATACTTGAGAGGTTGATGAAGCTCTTCCTAAAATCTGGTGGGCTCACGACACTCATAGCTCACTTTCTCACTTTCCGAACCCCAGACAGAAACCCTAGGGTACTCACTGAAAACCCTACGCCCACTTTTGTTTCTTTTTTTTTTCTCTCGAAAGTTTTTGAACTTCCAACTCATGCACAAGGCTTCCTCACGCCCACTATTCTCTCTCAAAAAAATTCTACACACGCCCCACCTTCTCTTCTCTTTTAAAACAGTGCAAGATGCGTCTTATTTGCATGAGAGGATAAAGATAGGTGGTTGCTCACTTGAATTCAAATTAAATTTGAATTCAAATGCAAACCAACCCATCCTTATCCACTCTAGGTGAGAGAAGAGAGGAGGTGTGGGTTCTTTGTGCATGGAGAATTTACATGAGAAACTCTTTCTCGTGTAGATTAAATGGCGCACAAGATAAGGTGGGTGGCGCATGGATTAGTTGCCCATTCAAATTCAAACATCCTTTGAATTTGAATGGCCAACAAACCAATCTTTATCCAGATAAATGGCACACAAGGGAGGGCGTGGGAAGGCTTCTACATGGGAGAAAATTCATGAGAAGTTATTTCTCATGAATTCAAATGGGCGCAGATAAGTGAGGTGGCGCAGGGAGATGAGGTCAAAGTGGTTTCAACCTAATTGAGCCAACCTAATCAAAATAGGTTAGGCATAATTAGACTATGTTAAATCCAACTTAATTAGGCTTAATTAGGCTCAATAAAATCCTAATCAAATCAGAATTTGACTAAGCCCAACTCCTGATCAGATCAGGGACCAAACCACCTTGGTGATTAGGTCAACACTTAACCTAATCAGGTCAAACCCAACTGAATCTAATTCAATTGGACTTGATCCAAAAATAATTACTCAATCAAATTGACTTAATTAGTGATCAAATCACTAATTAAATCTCTCATAAATATTGAGTCCAAATTCGATGGGCAATCGGGCATCAGAGTCCATCGATATGAAATCCTGATAAAAAAATCCCAAACCAGTGGGACTCTTGACCCCGATACCCAAAATGTGTGGAACTCATGATTAGAGAATCCTGATTCTCGATCACAGAGTTCCAAATATGTAGGACTCAAAGTCCATGAGCATTAGGACTCTTCACCAGCCATTAGATCAGATAGGAACCTCTAATGTGTGTGACCCCACAGGTTCGAACCTAAGCCGGTAGCACAGGAACTAATTTTTGTACTAATCGAAGTGACCATCTAGCAATGGTACCCGATATCTGGATAGGTCGAATAGTCATAATCGCAACACTCAGAACCTACGTGAATATAGTTATTGTATAATTCATCCTTTTGACCCCTGTGTTTAGGATGACTCAGGGTTAAACTGTCAACCCTGATTAGATCATCCGAATCGTGCTCAACTCAAACAGTCCTATGACTCCTCACAAGGACTACCCTGGCCAAGGTTTTGCTAAATTGAAACACGACTGTACATAGCTCCTAAACTGGAGTGGTCAATCTCATCTTGACACATGCACCGACAAGTCAAGTACTTGACTACACCTAGCAACCTTCCGTCATTGAATTAAAAATTCAGGTAGTCCAGTACCTAAGTGCAGTGAGTTGCTTGCAAGTCACCATGGCAGTCTCAGGTTGGAAGGATATTTATACCCATATTCCATCGGAGCAAATCTTGACAGCAGAAATAGCTCCGGAGTCGGTCACGTTCAATGCAGATGTACCCTTACATCTCACCTGTATGCCATACCAGTGTCTCCACACTCATTGGTTAAGAGGACAACCAACCTATATGGCACACAACGACCTATGCTTGATAAACGTTGTTGTTCTTGGTAACAACGTATCATTTGGTCGCGAACAGGTTTAAGGACTAAACGATAAATCCTCCTTTGTCGAGTCTAAATAGTCCTAAGGACTTCACCACAACACAGGAGTTCATTAGAAGATGAAATAATTTGTGATGAAAAAATATCAAAATAATTTTTATTTATTTATAATTTATATACTAATATAAGAATGAGCACAACCGTCAACAAGCTGATGATTGGCTTCAGGATACTATTCCCAATAAGCATAACACAAACAAAAAGATTTATAGTGGTTCGGTGTCAACTTTGCACCTACATCCACTCCCCAAGCTCCTACTTGGGAATACAAATCCACTAAACCATATTCAACCTGAATACAATGTCAGAACCTCCGACTCTAGCTATTCCAAGCTAGAACACTTATTTTTCGGATATAAGCCAACCTAATACAATCTGATTCAAGGTTCGGATCAACCTTCCCATGTTTTGGAATCTTTCTAAAATAAAATATCAATTCAAAATAGAGTATAGCAGTTAATCACACAGAAATATAGATGTAGCTCTTTTAATAAGCAAATAAAGCTTTAAATACACTTTACACAATAAGAACGAAGCTCTTCTGATTTCTCTTAAGGTGGTTGAAGACTTGAATGAGCTCTTGAGGGGTTGGTGATCTTGAAATAAAAGCTCCTTGAATTTTTAAGAGGGCTCTTGCTTAGGGTTGAAATGAATACTTGAAGAATCTTTTTAAAACCTTATTAATTCCCTCCTTTTAGTTCTTTTTATAACTTCAAATGATGGTGGAGAGTAATCTGGGCTGAAATAGAGCCGTTAGTGTTTGGAATAGTGTCCCAAAGCAAATCGTCAGCCTGTTGACGGTTGTGCTCCTTTTTGTATTAGTATATGAATTATAAATAAATAAAAGTTTTTTTGATATTTTTCATCATAAATTGTTTCATCTTCTAATGAACTCTTGTGTTGTGGTGAAGTCCTTAGGACTATTTAGACTCGACAAAGGAGGATTTGTCATTTAGTTCTTAAATCTGTTCGCGATCAAATGATATGTTGTTACTAAGGACAACAATGTTTATCAAGCATAGGTCGTTGTGTGCCATATGGGTTGGTTGTCCTCTTAACCAAGGAGTGTGGAGATATTGGTATGGCATACAGGTGAGATGTAAAGGTACATCTGCACTGAATGTGACCGACTCCAGAGCTATTTCTACTGTCAAGATTTGCTCCGATGGGATATGGGTATAAGTGTCCCTCCGACTTGAGACCGCCATGGTGACTTGCAAGCAACTCACTGCACTTAGACACTGGACTACCTGAATTTCTAATTCAGTGATGGAAGGCTGCTGGGTGTAGTCAAGTACTTGACATGTCGGTGCGTGTATCAAGATGAGATTGATCACTCCAGTTCAGGACCTGTGTACAGTCATGTTTCAATTTAGTAAAACCTTGGCCAGGATAATCCCAGTGAGGAGTCATAGGACTATTTGAGTTGAGCACGATTCGGATGATCTGATCAGGGTTGACAGTTTAACCCTGAGTCATCCTAAACACAGGGGTCAAATGGGATGAATTATATAGTAACCATATTCACATAGATTCTGAGTGTTGCAATTGTGACTATTCGACCTATCCGGATGTCAGGACCATTGCTAGATGGTCACTTCGATTAGTACAAGATTGGTTCCTGTGCTACCGGCTTAGGTACGAACCTGCGGGGTCACACACATTAGAGGTTCCTATCTGATTTGATGGCTGATGAAGAGTCCTAATGCTTGTAGACTATGAGTCCTACATATCTAAAACTTTATGATCGAGAATCAGGAATTTTTGATCACGAGTTCCACATATTTTGGGTACCGGGATCAAGAGTCCCACTGGTTTCGGACTCTTCGATCAAGGTTTCATATCGATGGACTTTGATACCCGATTGCCCATCGAATTTGGACTAAGTATTTATGAGAGATTTATTTAGTGATTTTATCACTAATTAACTCAATTTGATTGAGTAATTATTTTTGAATTAAGTCCAATTGAATTGGATTCAGTTGGGTTTGACCCGATTAGGTTAAGTGTTGACTTAATCGTCGAAGTGGTTTGGTCCCTGATTTGTTCAGGGGTTGGGCTTTGTCAATTTTTGATTTGATTAAGATTTTATTGAGCCTAATTAAGCCTAATTAAGTTAGATTTAATTTAGTCTAATTGTGCTTAACCTATTTTGATTATGTTGGCTCAATTAGGTTCAAACCATCTTGATTTTTCTTCCTGCACCACCTCACTTCTTCAGTGCTCATTTGAATTCACGAGAAGCAACTTCTCATGAATTTTCTCCCACACAGAAGGTATCTCACCCCCACTCTTGTGTGCCAATTTTTGGATAAACTTGACTTGTTAGCCATTCAAATTCAAAGGGTGTTTGAATTTGAATGGATAATTTATCCCTTGCGCTTTCTTGCTTATCTATCTTGTGCACCACTTATCATACACGAGAAAGAGTTTTTCATGAAATCTTTCCACGCATAAAGAAGCCATGCCCCTTCTCTTCTCACGCCCAGAGTAGATAGGGATGAGTTGGTTTGTATTTGAATTAAAATTCGATTTGAATTCAAGTGTGCAACCACTTATCTTTATCCTCTCATGCGGATAAGATACGTCTTGCACTATTTTAAAAGAGAAAGAGATATGGGGCATGCGTAGAATTTTTTTGAGAGAAAGAAGGGGGCGTGAGGAAGCTTTCTGAAGTAAAATTTTAGTGTAGGGGTAAAATAGTAATTTTAAAAATTTTTCAAAATCACTATTTTACAGTAAAAATTATTAATTAATCTAATTAATTAATATGTGTTTATCCTACACTAGGATCTAAATATGATATATAGCATGCATGCATTTAAATTTGAAAGTCAAATTTGAACAGTAAATAATTTACTGTTCTGTGTTCAAAACATAATACCTTTATGTGGGTAGTCGATCACCGTAATCTGATCACCATCGAGAGGATCTGATCATCATAATATAGTCACACAGCATGTCTGGCCTCTGCGGATCATCCACATGAAGCTTCCGATCTGATCGGCTCCTCACGAGTGCTAGCTCATTGTAGAGCCCTTTCGATGGCCGATGCTGATCAAACTCCTTCAATCGATGTCTGTCGACTCCTCAAATACTCTGGATCATCAGAAAGTATGCTTGAGAGGTTGATGAAGCTCTCTCTGAAATATGGTGGGCTCACGACACTCGTAGCTCACCTTCTCACTTCCCGAACCCCAAGCTGAAATCTTAGGGAACTCACTGAAAACCCTGCACCCACTTTTCTTTCTTTTCTTTCTTTTTCTCTCGGAAGGTTTTGGACCTTCACCTTATGCACAAGGCTTCCTCACACCCCAGGCTTTCTCTCCAAAAAAATCTTTATGCACGCCCCATCCTTCTCCTCTATTTAAAATAACGTAGAACGTGTCTTATCCGCGTGAGAGGATAAAGATAAGTGGTTGCACATTTGAATTCAAATCAAATTTGAATTCAAATGCAAACCAACTCATCCCTATCCACTTGGGTGTGAGAAGAGAAGGGGCATGGCTTCATTTGTGTGTGGAGAGTATATACGAGAAACACTTTCTCATGTAGAACATGGGGCGCTAAAGAGGATAAGGACATGGCGCATGGATTGGTTGCTCATTCAAATTCAAACTTTCTTTTGAATTTGAATGGCCACCCAACCATCCTTATCCACCTATATGGCACACAAATGTGGGGCGTGGGAAGGGCTTTGCGTGAGAGAAAATTTATGAGAAGTTGCTTCTCGTGAATTCAAATGGGCGCAGAGATATGAGGTGGCGTAGAGATTTGAATTCAAATGGTGGTTTAATCTTAATTGAACCAACCTAGTCAAAATAGGTTAAGCACAATTAGACTAAATTAAATACAACTTAATTAAGCTTAATTAGGCTCAATAAAATCCTAATCAAATCAAGAATTGACTAAGTCCAACCCCTGATCAAATCAGGGACCAAACCATCTCGACGATTAGGTCAACTCTTAACCTAATCGGGTCAAACCCAACTGAATCCAATTCAATTGAACTTGATCCAAAAATAATTACTCAATCAAATTGAGTTAATTAGTAATCAAATTACTAATTAAATCTCTCATAAATACTGAGACCAAATTCGATGGGTAATTAGGTATCAAAGTTCATCGATATGAAACCTTGATCGAAGAGTCCCAAACCAGTGGGACTCTTGACCCCGGTACCCAAAATATGTGGGACTCATGATCAGAGAATTTTGATTCTCGATCACAGAGTCCCAGACATGTAGGACTCATAGTCCATAAATATTAGGACTCTTCATCAGCCATCAGATCAGATAGGAACCTCTAATGTGTGTGACCCCGCGATTCGAACCTAAGCCAGTAGTACAGGAACCAATTTTTGTACTAATCGAAGTGACCATCTAGCAATGGTACCCGATATCCAGATAGATTGAATAGTCATAATCGCAATACTCAGAACCTATGTGAATATGGTTACTGTATAATTCATCTCTTTTGACCTCTGTGTATAGGATGACTCAGGGTTAAACTGTCAACCCTGATTAGATCATCCGAATCGTGCTCAACTCAAACAGTCCTGTGACTCATCACTAGGACTACCCTGGCCAAAATTTTGCTAAATTGAAACATGACTGTACACAGCTCCTGAACTGGAGTGGTCAATCCTATCTTGACACACGCACCGACAAGTCAAGTACTTGACTACACTCAGCATCCTTTCGTCACTGAATTAGAAATTCAGGTAGTCCAGTGCCTAAGTGCAGTGAGTTGCTTGCAAGTCACCGTGGTGGTCTCAGGTCGGAGGGATATTTATGTTGGAAAATGTGTCTCAAAAAGCCAATCGTCAAGCTATTGACAGTTGAGTAACCAAGTATTGTAATTGATTTGTTAATAAATAAAATATATTTGACATTTTCATCATAAGCTTTCATCTTTTTATGAACTCCGTTGTTATGATGAAGTTCTTAGGACTATTTAGATTCGATAAAGAGAGAATTTATCGATTAGTCCTTAAAATAGTTCACGACCAAATGATAGACTGTTAATAAGGACGACAGCTTCTATCGAGCATAGGTCGCTGTAGGCCATATGGGTTGGTTGTCCTCTTAACCAAAGAGTATGGAGACACTGGTATGGCATATAGGTGAGATGTACTGGTACATCATCATTGAACGTGACCAACTCCAGAATATTCTATGGTCGAGAATGTCTCTAATGGGATATAGGTATAAGTATCCCTTAGACTTGAGATCGCCTCAGTGACTTGCAAGCAACTCACTGTGCTTTGGTACTAGACTAACTAAATTTCTAATTCAGGGATGGAAGGCTTCTAGGCACAGTCAAGTACTTGTGAAGTCAGAGTGTGATCGAGATGGGATTGACCACTACAAGAGTTGAAGAAAAATGAGTCACTGTATTTCAATTTAGCAAAACCTTGGCCAAGGTAATCCATCAGATGGATTTGATATTTTAAAATACAATGTGGACAACCTGATCAGAGTTGACAGTTGAATTTTGGGGTGTCCTATGATCATTTTGGTCAAGGGGATGAATTATATGAAAACTATATCCGCATGGGTTCTAAGGATATTGTTCTACACATTCGACCTATCCGATCATTGGGTACCATTGCTAGATGGTCACTTCGATTGGAACAGGAATTTATTACTGTGCTACCAGCTTAGGTTCGGACCTATGAGGTCACACACATTAGAGTTCATGATCCGATCAGATGGTTGATCAACGATTAAAAATCATTCTAGGGTTAAATGATCAATACGATTGACATTTAACCCAGTGCAAGTATTGCAGGAGGATCGATTAGCAATTTGATTGCTAATTAGCTTAATTTGATTAAGCCAATGGGCTGAGATTAAGTTTAATTAAATATGATTTAATTAGATTTAGTTTGGGCTTGATTGAATCAAGTCCAATTGATTTATTGGATAAGCCAAGTGCAAGGAAAAACTAGTAGGTTCAACTAGGACTTGGGTCAATCTAATTTCTAATTTGATTAGAAAATTAAATCAGATTTAAATCTAATTTAATCTAATTAAATTAGATTTTTAATTGGGTTAAGACCTATTTTAATTAGGTTGATCTAATTTTTGTTTGATTTGGTTTGAGAAACCAAATTAAAATAAGTCATAAGATAGAATCCTAGTAAGACTAGGATTCCACCTTGCACCACATAAGCCTTCCCCACGCCCTCTCTCTCATTCAACGCCAATCTCCTCTTATTTTGTGTGACAGAAGTCCTCTCCCAGGTCTCTCCCACGTTCACAAAAGGTCTCCTCTCTTCTTTCTTACATGGAAGGTGGTTTGGATCAAATCAAAAAGGAATAAGTTTGGATTTCAAATTCTATGAGATAGACTTTTAGAAATCCAAAACTCTTTCAATTTTGCATCGAATCTATCCAATTTTTTTTTGTAATTTTTATTGCTTTTAGGGTACACATTATGCACCCTTTGCTAGTGATCCATGCATGAAAATAAGGAGGAGGTGCTCAAGAGTTGGGCGCCCCTTAACTTGCCATGTTTGGATAAGCCTTGACTAGGTATTTGATCTAGACAAGAACTCTATCATATCTCTCTATATAAAATGAGTTTCTTCATAAAATTTTAGAAAAAGATAGAGATTTGAGAGACCTTTGTGCCATCCAAAAATTAGAGAGAAAAACCTTTGGGTCGTGGAGATATAATAGACACAAGTTAGGGTGTCTAGAGAGAGAAACGAGAAGAAGAAGAGGATCTTCTTCTAGGGTTGTTTGTTTTCATATCTTTCCTCCCTCTATCTTGAGTTTTCTGAGAGCGTCTCAGATCTGAAACTCCTCTTCCTACTTTTCATCTTTGGAAGAGTCCAAATCAAGAAGAAGGAGGTACCTGATCAACCATCAAAGAAGGATCAGCACAGTACTTGCATACTGTACTGATTTTCTGAAGCAGGACTTTTGATCGAGATTCGTGGGCTCGTGTGGATGACTCCTAGAGGCCGGACATGTGTGCAGCTTACAATATCATCCTCAAGCTTGGATCAACGAGGTTAGAATGTCTAACTTGCAAGGTAATAGATCTGATCTATTGTTTAATACATACATTATATGTAGTATAGAAACATGTTGATATGATCAACATGTAGTTCATGCTATATTTATATATTTTAATTTTTAATTTAATACTATATAATAATCATATAATAAGATCTTAGATCTAAAGATTCTCTAATTTTAAAAAATAATTTTGATTTATTTTAGTCTTCCGCTGTATGATCTTGAAAAAGTTTCAAGATCTAACCCTGAAACCCTGATCTAGTTCCTACAATTGGTATCAGCCTAGGTTCTTTATTACATGATTATTTATACATGCTTAAATTATTTTTTAGATTAGATCTAATTTATAATCTAATTATTAAATATAAAATTAAAATTTTAGATCAATCACGAACTACAAGGTTGTCCTGCTGTAAGGTTTACCCCTTATAGTGCAAAGGTTGTCCTAGTTTGTGTAGATCTATCATTAATCATAAATTTGTTAGATATGATCTAGATTAAATTTATGATTTATTAAATTTAAAAGATATTTAAATCCAAAATAAAATCTCTTTGTTAATAATTTTTGTGCAAAGAAATTGTTTAAAGTTGAAATTATTTCAATTACATGAACCAGTTTAGATTAGATCTAAAGTAGTTTCATGTTTATTTCACTTGTATCTTGATTATGAATCAAACATGTAATATGGTTGGTAGAATCATATTATAAAATTATTTTATAAATATGAAAATTATTTTTTGAAAAGTCAAACCCAACCTTCAGCCCAAAACTTAATTAAGAACTAAGAAGTTGTTTGATTAGGTTCTAAAATTGTGAATTGAAGAACCTAAGACACAAACCATAACACATTGGGTTAATGGGTTAGTGGAAATTAGGTCCATTAATTGGGTTAAACGTATGGTTAGATTGAAGATGGACGTAATTAGAGAATTGACTAAATCTAATCAATTGTTGTCTTAGATTAGGTCAAGGATTCTCTAGATCAATTACAATAGTTGTAGTTGGTCAAGTCCATGTCTTCAACGAGAACCAAATGGACTTGATTCTTGGCTAAGCGGTCTACCACGAACTGTTAAGTTGATCTAATCGAAACTAATTAAACCAGTTGGTGTCTAAGGTAAACCAGATCGGTGGTTTTTAATTGGGAGCCCGCTTACCTGGCCATTTCTGATGGTGTCTAAGGCAAGCTTTGGCAGACCCTCCCACTGATTGACTTTACCTGGCCTCTTGATGAAATTATATTTTGATCGGATCACTTGACTATTCGAGCTGACCTATGTCAGCTAGGTAAATCAGTGTGACTGATTTAGGTGCTCCTAGACCAGCCCTTTTAATGGTCTCTCTTAAGCTGATTTGGTGAAGCCAGTGGGAAGATCATGATAAGTTGGTTCATCTGACCTCATCCTCTATATTATTTAAATCCTCTAAAATTATTAGGTCCTTAAAATGACAAAGTTATGGAGATAACTGAGTCATAGCCTCCCATTAAGGTGTTTGATAATGAGTCCATTAACTCAATAATCATTGCAGACCCAAAGGCTTGGTGCTTGTTGACTAATGAAATTATCACTCATCATATGATGACTTGGAAGTGTCTCTCTAATGGTGGATAGGTGAGCCAACCAAAGTTGGGCTTAATCATTCGTTGGTTAGATACACCAAGTATGATCATGTTAATTGTTGGACCTAACCAGATCCTTACAGTGGAGGCCAAAGCATACTGATTAGATTTTTGGGGCAAAATTAAAATTACTAGAAATTATTTAGAGAAATAATTGGTTATGAACCTACCCTTAGATGTACATGGGTTGGCCAACCAAAGTTGGGCTTGTGTGCAGTCTAAATGGATTCTAGTACCCACTAAGGAATTAGGGTAATTCCTCGAATTGAAGGTAGAGGCTACCAATTCGAATAAAATAGTTGAAGAAACCTTTTGATTAAAGTTCAAATCTTTAGGTTTAATAAATCAATTACTAATTAGGTTATGATTCTCCTTTGTGCAAATATGGCCACTTCCCTATCGCTCCGATCATTGTTGGACAATGATAAGTTGGTGGGACCCAACTTCGGTAGCTGGTACCGAAAGTTGAAGATAGTCCTGGAGCATGAACAGATCCTATATGTGATAATGGATCCTACACCTGAGGAGCCAGCTGCCAATACACGTGGAACAGTCAGAGATACTTACCATAAGTGGCTCAGTGACCACGGTGCGCTGTATCATGCTGGCTGCCATGAGTGATGAGTTCAGTCGTAGATTCGAGATGGCTCAGCCAAAGGATATGCTTCAAGTGTTGGAGGATGCCTTTGGCACATCCGATGATGTAGAGAGGCACAAGACTAGTTGTGCCATCTTCAACGCCAAAATGCGGGATGGTGCCTCTGTCACTGATCATGTATTGTACATGATCGAGCTGATGGAACGATTGAGCAAGCTCGGCTTTCCCTTGCATGAGCAGCTTGGGAAAGATGCAATACTGAACTCACTGCCCAAGTCTTATCTCCCATTCCTCACTCATTATAGAATGACAAAGCCTGAAGAGAACTACCACGGGTTACTGGGGTTGCTTCAGAACTTTGAGAAGGATCACCAACTTCACAAGGAGTCGGTGAACTTAGTGGGAGGTTCATCTTCTGGTTCTCGACCTTTTAAGAAAGGGAAGAAGAACAAGAAGAAGAAAGTGAAGAAGGTACAAGTTCAGACTAGGACATCAGTGCATAGTCAGATCAAAATGATCAAGCCTGATAAGAGTCTATTCTACTGGCAAGTACCCAAGATTAGATAGTGTGTCAGATATCTACTTATGGCATTGGAGGCTAGGTCATATAAATAAAAATAGAATAAACAGATTGACTCAAGAGAAAATTCTCGAAGTCAGTGATTGTGAATCACTTCCAACCTGTGAATTCTTTCTTCTTGGTAAAATGACCAAGTCACCTTTTACTGAAAAAGGTGAGAGTGCTACTGAGCTCTTGGGCCTAGTACATACTGATGTATGTGGGCCCATGAGCACCAGTGCTAGAGGTGGATATTTCTACTTCATAACTTTCACGGATGACCTATCCCGATATGGATATGTCTATCTGATGAAACATAAGTCAGATTTATTTGAAATGTTCAAACGATTCCGAAGTAAAGTAGAAAAATAAACTGGGAAGAGTATTAAAACTCTTCGATCTGATCGAGGTGGAGAATACCTTTCTAGTGAGTTTCTCATATATCTAGGAGAGAATGGGATTCTCTCCTAATGGACTCCTTTAGGAACACCACAGCATAATGGTGTGTCTGAAAGGAGGAATCGGACTCTGTTAGACATGGTCCGATCCATGATGGGTTTTGCTAGCTTACCGATATCCTTCTGGGGAAATGCACTCGAATCAGCCTGTTATCTGTTAAATAGGGTTCCAAGTAAGTCTGTAATTAAGACTCCATATGAGATATGGATGGGACGTAAGCCAGCACTTTCACACCTTAGGGTCTGGGGGTGCCCGGCCTATGTCAAACGATTAGTCACAGACAAACTTGGACCTAGGTCTGACAAATGCTCATTCATAGGGTACCCCAAAGAGATAAAAGGATATTTTTTCTACCATGCTGATGAACAAAAGATGTTCGTCAGCCTTAAGGCAATCTTTTTAGAAAAGAAGTTCCTTGGTGAAGGAACTGTTCCCTCTAAGGTTGAACTTGATGAAGTTCAACAGGTAGAAAGACCGACACCAATAGCTGAACCTGAGTCGGATATGATTAGATCAAATTCGGAGCCCAATGTACCTGCACCATTAAGGCGATCCGGTAGAGTACCGCGTCAGTCGGACAGATACTACAGTTTCTTGGTCCGGGATGGTGATCCCATCGAACTTGATGAGAATAATGAGGATCTGATCACCTATATGGATGCAATGCAGAGACCTGATTCTGAGAAATGGCTTGAAGCCATGAAATTCAAAATGGAGTCCATGAAGGTCAACGATGTATGGATATTGGTTGACCCACCTGAAGGGGTTAAACCCATTGGGTGTAAATGGGTCTTCAAAAGGAAGAGGGGCACAGACGGAAAGGTGGAGACCTATAAAACCCGTCTGGTCGCCATGGGATATCATCAACATTATGGTATTGACTATGACGAGACATTTTTCTCTGTGACAATGCTCAAATTCATTCGGATAATGCTTGCAATAGCTGCCCATCTGGATTATGAGATCTGGCAGATTGATGTAAAGACAGCTTTCCTGAATGGAGAGCTGACCGAAGAGGTGTATATGATACAACCTGAGGGGTTTACATCCACAGATGAGTCCAAAGTGTGCAAGCTTCAGAGATCCATTTATGGATTGAAGCAAGCTTCTCGAAGTTGGAACATGCATTTTGATAAGGTGATCAAAACATATGGCTTCATTAAGAATGGAGAAGAGCCCTGCATCTATAAATGGGCAAATGGTCCAGTTGTGGTATTTCTTGTCTTGTACGTGGATGACATTCTCTTAATCGGGAATGACATTCCCACACTACAGGGAATAAAAGTTTGGTTGTTATCACAGTTCTCCATGAAGGACTTGGGTGAAGCATCCTACATTTTAGGGATGAAGATCTATAGGGATAGATCTAAAAGGATGCTTGGGTTATCCTAGTCCATGTACATAGACACTATGCTGAAGAGGTTCAGCATGGAGAATTTCAAGAAGGACTATCTACCGATAGGCCAAGGAATTTCTCTCTCTAAGAAGGATTGTCTGACAACTCCTGAAGAGAGAGAGCATATGAGTAGAGTCCCATATGCTTCAGCCGTGGGATCTATCATGTATGCCATGATATGTGCAAGACCAGATGTGGCATACTCACTAGGAGTAGTGAGAAGATACCAATCTGATCTTAGAGAAAATCACTGGAAAGTGGTTAAAACCATCCTTAAGTATTTGAGAAATACTAATGACCAATGGTTGGTTTATGGCAAGTCAGATCTGAAACTTGTGGGGTTCACAGACTCTAGCTTCCAATCTGACCATGATGACAGCAGGAGCGTGTCGAGTTATATCTTTACTTTGAATGGTGGAGCCATCTGCTGGAAGAGTTCCAAGCAGCATACTGTGGCAGACTCTGTTTGTGAAGCGGAGTACATCTCAGCATTGGATGTCACGAAGGAAGCTGTGTGGCTGAGGAAATCCATCACTAAGCTCGAAATAGCACCCTCCCTCGATGGTCTAGTCCTGCTCTACTGCGACAGCACTGGTGCCATAGCTCAGGCGAAGGAACCCAAAGCACATCAATGGACGAAGCACATCTTGCGCCGCTTCCACCTGATCGGAGAGATCGTGGATCGAGGTGACGTCGACCTTCAGAAGATTGATGGAAAGGAGAACCTGGCTAACCCCTTCACTAAAGTCCTGGCGATAAAGGAGTTCGACAACCCCAAGTCGAAGATGGGTATTAGATACTGTGCCGAGTGGCTTTAGGACAAGTGGGAGTTGTTGGAAAATGTATCTCAAAAAGCCAATCATCAAGCTGTTGACGGTTGAGAAATCAAGTATTCTAATTGATTTGTTAATAAATAAAATATATTTGGTATTTTCATCATAAGCTTTCATCTTCTAATGAACTCCGTTGTTATGATGAAGTCCTTAGGACTATTTAGATTCGATAAAGAGAGGATTTATCGATTAGTCCTTAAAACAGTTCACGACCAAATGATAGGCTGTTAATAAGGATGACAGCTTCTATCGAGTATAGGTCGCTGTAGGCCATATGGGTTGGTTGTCCTCTTAATCAAAGAGTGTGGAGACACTGGTATGGCATACAGGTGAGATATACTGGTACATCATCATTGAACGTGACCAACTCCAGAGTATTCTGTTGTCGAGAATGTCTCTGATGGGATATAGGTATAAGTGTCCCTTAGACTTAGATCGCCTCAGTGACTTGCAAGCAACTCACTGTGCTTTGGTACTGGACCAACTAAATTTTTAATTCAGAAATGGAAGGCTTCTGGGCACAGTCAAGTACTTGCAAAGTCAGAGTGTGATCGAGATGGGATTGACCACTCCAAGAGTTGGAGAAGAATGAGTCGCTGTATTTCAATTTAGCAAAACCTTGGCCAGGATAATCCATCAGATGGATTTGATATTTCGAAATATAATGTGGACAACCTGATCAGAGTTGACAGTTGAATTCTGGGGTGTCCTATGATCATTTTGCTCAAGAGGATGAATTATATGAAAACTATATCCGCATGGATTCTAAGGATGTTGTTCTACACATTCGACCTATCCGGTCGTCGGGTACCATTGCTAGATGGTCACTTCGATTGGTACAGGAATTTATTTTTGTGCTACTGACTTAGGTTCGGACCTATGAGATCACACATATTAGAGTTCATGATCCGATCGGATGGTTGATCAACGATTAAGAATCGTTCTAGGGTTAAATGATCAATACGATTGACATTTAACCCAGTACAAGTGTTGCAGGAGAATCGATTAGTAATTTGATTACTAATTGACTTAATTTGATTAAGCCAATGGGTTGAGATTAAGTCTAATTAAATATAATTTAATTAGATTTAGTTTGAGCTTGATTGGATCAAGTCCAATTGGTTTATTGGATAAGCCAAGTGCAAGGAAAAATTAGTCCTAGTTCAACTAGGACTTGGGTCAATCTAATTTTTAATTTGATTAGAAAATTAAATCAGATTTAAATATAATTTAATCTGATTAAATTAAGTTTTTAATTGGGTTAAGATCTATTTTAATTGGATTGATCTAATTTTGGTTTGATTTGGTTTGAGAAACCAAATTAAAACAAGTCATAAGATAGAATCCTAGTAAGACTAGGATTCCACCTTGCACCACATAAGCCTTCCCCACACCCTCTCTCTCATTCAACGCCAATCTCCTCTTATTTTTTGTGACAAAAGCCCTCTCCCAAGTCTCTCCCACGTTCACAAAAGGTCTCCTCTCTTCTTTCTTACATGGAAGGTAGTTTGGATCAAATTAAAAGGAATAAGTTTGGATTTCGAATTCTATGCGATAGAGTTTTAGAAATCCAAAACTCTTTCAATTTTACATCGAAACTATCCAAATTTTTTTTGGAATTTTTATGGATTTTAGGGTACACATTATGCACCCTTTGCTAGTGATCCATGCATGAAAATAAGGAGGAGGTGCTCAAGAGTTGGGCGCCCCTTAACTTGCCATGTTTGGATAAGCCTTGACTAGGTATTTGACCTAGATAAGAACTCTATCATATCTCTCTATATAAAATGAGTTTCTTTATAAAATTTTTGAAGAAGACAGATATTTGAGAGTCCTTTGTGCCAGCCAAAAATCAGAGAGAAAAACCTTTGGGTCATGGAGATATAATAGACACAAGTTAGGGTGTCTAGAGAGAGAAACGAGAAGAAGAAGAGGGTCTTCTTCTAGGGTTGTTTGTTTTCATATCTTTCCTCCCTCTATCTTGAGTTTTCTGAGAGTGTCTCAGATCTGAAACTCCTCCTACTTTTTATCTTTAGAAAAGTTTAAATTAAGAAGAAGGAGGTACCTGATCAACCATCAAAGAAGGATCAGTGCAGTACTAGCATACTGTGCTGATTTCCAGAAGCAGGACTTCTGATCGAGATTCGTGGGCTCGTGTGGATGACTCCTAGAGGCCGGACGTATATGCGGCTTGCAATATCATCTTCAAGCCCGGATCAGCGAGGTTAGAATATCTAATTTGCAAGGTAATAGATCTGATCTATTGTTTAATACATACATTAGATGTAGTATAGAAACATGTTGATATGATCAACATGTAGTTCATGCTATATTTATATATTTTAATTTTTGATTTAATGCTATGTAATAATCATGTAATAGGATCTTAGATCTAGGGATTCTCTAATTTTAAAAAATAATTTTGATTTATTTTAGTCTTCCGCTGTATGATCTTGAAAAAATTTCAAGATCTAACCCTGAAACCCTAGATCTGGTTCCTACAATTTATACCCATATCTCATCGGTGCAAATCTTGACAACAGAAATAGCTCCGAAATCGATCACGTTCAGTGCAGATGTACCCTTACATCTCACCTGTATGCCATATCAGTGTCTCCACACTCTTTGGTTAAGAGGACAACCAACGTATATGGCACACAACGACCTATGCTTGATAAATATTGTTGTCCTTGGTAACAAAGTATCATTTGGTCACGAACAGGTTTAAGGACTAAACGACAAATCCTCCATTGTTGAGTCTAAATAGTCCTAAGGACTTCACCACAACACAGGAGTTCATTAGAAGATGAAATAATTTATGATGAAGAATGTCAAAATAACTTTTATTTATTTAGAATTTATATACTAATACAAAAGGAGCACAACCGTCAACAGGCTAACAATTGGCTTTGAGACACTATTCCCAACAATCTCCCATTTGGCCTAAAGCCAATCGGTGCAGTATCTAATACCTATCTTCGACTTGAAGTCGTCGAACTCCTTCACCGAAATGGCTTTAGTGAATGGGTCAGTCAGGTTCTCCTTTCCATCGATCTTCTGAAGGTCGACATCACCTCGATCCATGATTTTTTGGATGAGATGGTAGCGGTGCAGAATACACTTCGTCCACTGGTATGCCTTCAGTTCTTTCTCCTGAGCAATGGCTCCAGAGCTATCACAATAGAGCAAAACTGGACCAACAAGGGAGGGTGCTACTCTGAGCTCGATGATGAATTTCTTCAGCCACACTGCTTCTTTGGCAGTATCTGATGCAGCGACATACTTCACCTCGCAAACTGAATCAGCCACAGTGTGCTGCTTGGAACTTTTCCAGCAGACAGCCCCACTATTAAGGTAAAAATAAATCCTGACACACTCTTGCTGTCATCGTGATCAGACTGAAAAATAGAGTCTGTAAACCCTATAAGTCTCAAGTCCGATTCACCATAAACAAGCCACTGGCCCTTAGTATTTCTTAAATAATTCAGGATGGTTTTAACAACCTTCTAGTGATTCTTTCCTGGATCAGATTGGTATCTACTCACTACCCCTAGGGAGTATGCCACATCTGGTCGTGTACATGTCATGACGTATGTTGGGTATAAAATACCCTCAATCGAAGTTCTTGACAGGATTGACCCTCCCAGGACTCCTCCAACTTTCGACTGCAGATGGTATCTCTCCGGACTTCTCCAACAGTCGGATTCCCTCAGTGCTGACTGAATTCCCCCGACGGACAAACTCCCACTGCACCACCCGAGCTCCTTCAACATGAGTTCCCCCAGTTATCTATTAAGCCGCCCCAAGTGCTCACTGAGCTCCACCGCCAGCCGACTTTCTACGACTATCAGCTGTTCCCCGAATCCCTTCCAGACTTCTTCCAGCCAGGTTCAACTCCAATCTGAACTACCCCGAACTTCGTCAACGGCTGAACTTCTCCGACGGTAGATTCCTACAACTACCAGATTTCATCCGGACTCCTACAGGAGCCGAAATCTCCATCCTCGACCCCGACTGCTGGTGAACTTTGTCCGGACTCCTACGGGAGCCGGACCTCATCCCCGACTCCGACTGCAGGCGGACTTTGCCCGGACTCCTACAGGAGCCGGGCTCCGCCCAAGACTCCACTTACAGGTAAACTTCATCCAGACTCCTATGGGAGCCGGACTTCACCCACAACTCCAATTGCAAGAAGACTCAGCTCGGACTCCTATGGGAGCCAGATCTCATCCCCGACCTCGACTGCGGGAAGGCTTCACCCGGACTCCTACGGGAGCCGGACCTCGTCCCCGACTCCGACTGCAGGCGGACTTCGCCCGGACTCCTACGGGAGCCGGGCTCCGCCCATGACTTCACTTACAAGTAAACTTCATCCGAACTCCTACGGGAGCCGGACTTCACCCACAACTCCAATTGCAGGAAGACTCAACCCGGACTCCTACGGGAGCCAGATCTCATCCCCGACCTCGACTGTGGTAACGCTTCGCCCGGACTCCTATGGGAGCCGGGCTCCATCCTCGACCCCGACTGCTGGTGAACTTCGTCCAGACTCCTACGGGAGCCGGACCTCGTCCCCGACTCCGACTGCAGGCAGACTTCGCCCGGACTCCTACGGGAGCCGGGCTCCGCCCACGACTCCACTTACAGGTAAACTTCATCCGGACTCCTACGGGAGTCGGATTTCACCCACAACTCCAATTGCAGGAAGACTCAGCCCGGACTCCTACGGGAGCCGGATCTCATCCCCGACCTCGACTGCGGGAAGGCTTCGCCCGGACTCCTACGGGAGCCGGACCTCGTCCCCGACTCCGGCTGCAAGCAGACTTCGCCCGGACTCCTACGGGAGCTGAGCTCCACCCATGACTTCACTTACAGGTAAACTTCATCCAGACTCCTATGGGAGCCGGACTTCACCCACAACTCCAATTGCAGGAAGACTCAGCCCGGACTCCTACAGGAGCCAGATCTCATCCCCGATCTCGACTGCGGGAAGGCTTCGCCCAGACTCCTATGGGAGTCGGGCCCCGTCCTCGACCTCGACTGCTGGTGAACTTCGTCTGGACTCCTAAGGGAGCCGGACTTCACCCCTGACTTTGATTGCAGGTAGACTTCGCCCGGGCTCCTACGAGAGCCAGATCTCGTCTCTGACTTCAACTGAAGGAAGACTTCGTCCGAACTCCCACGAGAGCAGGACTCCGAGTTCCTCTCAGATGGGCAATTAGCCACCCCTCTCCGCCAGACACTCCTGCCAGACTTCGGCCAAGAGGTCTGGACCCTCTAGCAGGCCACAGCAATGGCCACAACTCTGCTCCACTTCTTGCGACGGATTTCGTGCGGCTCCATCACTCCCTAGCAGACCGCAATAATGGCCACGATCCTGCTCCACTTCCTGCGATGGATACTACGCGATTCCTCCATCCTCTGCAAGTCACGACAACGGACGCCGCTCCACCCCTCGCGACAGACTCCACGTGGCGTGTCCCGACAATAGCCACGATTCCACTCCACTACTCTTCGCAACAAACTCCTCCTGACCGTGGACAGCCCACTGTCGGATGGTTACAAATGTCGCTATCAGTCTGTTGTTCCCTCCACCTATAAAAGGGGGGACCCCATGTTGGGAAATGTGTCTCAAAAAGCCAATCATCAAGCTGTTGACGGTTGAGCAACCAAGTATTGTAATTGATTTGTTAATAAATAAAATATATTTGGCATTTTCATCATAAACTTTCATCTTCTAATGAACTCCGCTGTTATGATGAAGTCCTTAGGACTATTTAGATTCGATAAAGAGAGGATTTATCGATTAGTCCGTAAAACTGTTCACGACCAAATGATAGGCTGTTAATAAGGACAACAGCTTCTATGGAGTATAGGTCGCTGTAGGCCATATAGGTTGGTTGTCCTCTTAACCAAGGAGTGTGGAGACACTGGTATGGCATACAGGTGAGATGTACTGGTACATCATCATTGAACATGACCAACTCCAGAGTATTCTGCTGTCGAGAATGTCTCTGATGGGATATAGGTATAAGTGTCCCTTAGACCTGAGATTGCCTCAGTGACTTGCAGCAACTCACTGTGCTTTGGTACTGGACTAACTGAATTTCTAATTCAAAGACGGAAGGCTTTGGGCACAGTCAAGTACTTGCGAAGTCAGAGTATGATCGAGATGGGATTGACCACTCCAAGAGTTGGAGAAGAATGAGTCCCTGTATTTCAATTTAGCAAAACCTTGGCCAGGGTAATCCATCAGATGGATTTGATATTTTGAAATACAATGTGGACAACCTGATCAGAGTTGACAGTTAAACTCTGGGGTGTCCTATGATCATTTTGATCAAGGGGATGAATTATATGAAAACTATATCCGCATGGGTTCTAAGGATGTTGTTCTACACATTCGACCTATCCGGTCGTCGGGTACCATTGCTAGATGGTCACTTCGATTGGTATAGGAATTTATTTCTATGCTACCGGCTTAGGTTCGAACCTGTGAGGTCACACACACATTAGAGTTCATGATCCGATCAGATGGTTGATCAACGATTAAGAATCATTCTAGGGTTCAATGATCAATACGATTGACATTTAACCCAGTGCAAGTGTTGCGGGAGGATCTATTAGCAATTCGATTGCTGATTGGCTTAATTTGATTAAGCCAATGGGCTAAAATTAAGTCTAATTAAATATGATTTAATTAGATTTGGTTTGGGCTTGATTGGATCAAGTCCAATTGGTTTATTGGATAAGCCAAGTGCAAGGAAGAACTAGTCCTAGTTCAACTAGGACTTGGGTCAATCTAATTTCTAATTTGATTAAAAATTAAATCAGATTTAAATCTAATTTAATCTGATTAAATTAGGTTTTTAATTCGGTTAAGACCTATTTTAATTGGGTTGATCTAATTTTGATTTGATTTGATTTGGGAAACCAAATTAAAACAAGTCATAAGACAGAATCCTAGTAAGACTAGGATTCCACCTTGCGCCACATAATCCTTCTCCACGCCCTCTCTCTTATTCAACGCCAATCTCCACTTATTTTGTGTGAGAAAAGCCCTCTCCCAGATCTCTCCCACGTTCACAAAAGGTCTCCTCTCTTCTTTCTTACATGGAAGGTGGTTTGGATCAAATCTAAAAGGAATAAGTTTGGATTTCGAATTCTATGAGATAGAGTTCTAGAAATCCAAAACTCTTTCAATTTTGCACCAAATTTATCCAAATTTTTTTTGGAATTTTTATGGCTTTTAGGGTATACATTGTGCACCCTTTTCTGGTGATCCATGTACGAAAATATGAAGGAGGTGCTCAAGAGTTGGGCGTCCCTTAACTTGCCATGTTTGGATAAGCCTTGACTAGGTGTTTGCCCTAGTCAAGGACTCTATCATATCTCTCTATATAAGAAGATTTTCTTCGTGAAATTTTAGGAGAAGTTAGAGATTTGAGAGACCTTTGTACCATCCAAAAATCAAAGAAAAATACCTTTAGGTCATGGAGATATAAAAGATGCAAGTTTGGGTGTCTAGAGAGAAAAACGTGAAGAAGAAGAGGATCTTCTTCTAGGGCTTTTGTTTTCATATCTTTCCTCCCTCCATCTTGAGTTTCCTAAGAGCGTCTCAGATCTGAAACTCCTCCTTCTACTTTCCATCTTTGGAAGAGTCCAAATCAAGAAGAAGGAGGCACCTGATCAACCATCAAAGAAGGATCAGCGCAGTACTAGCATACTGTGCTGATTTCCTGAAGCAGGACTTCTGATCGAGATTCGTGGGCTCGTGTGGATGACTCCTAGAGGCCGGACGCATGTGCGGCTTGCAACATCATCCTCAAGCCCAGATCAACAAGGTTAGAACATCTAACTTGCAAGGTAATAGATCTAATCTATTGTTTAATACATACATTAGATGTAGTATAGAAACATGTTGATATGATCAACATGTAGTTCATGCTATATTTATATATTTTAATTTTTGATTTAATACTATGTAATAATCATGTAATAGGATCTTAGATCTAGGGATTTTCTAATTTTAGAAAATAAATTTTGATTTATTTTAGTCTTCCGCTGTATGATCTTGAAAAAGTTTCAAGATCTAATCCTGAAACCCTAGATAAGGTTCCTACAATTGGTATCAGAGCAAGGTTCTTTATTAAATGATTATTTATGCATGCTTAGATTATTTTTTAGATTAGATCTAATTTATAATCTGATTATTAAATCTGAAATTAAAATTTTAGATCAATCACAAATTGCAAGGTTGTCCTGCTGTAAGGTTTACCCCTTACAGTGCAAAGGTTATCCTAGTTTGTGTAGATCTATCTTTAATCATAAATTTGTTAGATATGATCTAGATTAAATTTATAATTTATTAGATTTAAAAGATATTTAAATCTGAAATAAAATCTCTTTGTTAATAATTTTTGTGCAAAAAAATTGTTTAAAGTTGAAATTGTTTCAATTACATGAACCTGTTTAGATTAGATCTAAAGTAGTTTCATGTTTATTTCACTTGTATCTTGATTATGAATCAAACATGCAATATGGTTGCTAGAATCATATTGTAAAATTATTTTACATATATGAAAATTATTTTTTGAAAAGCCAAACCCAACCCTCAGCCCAAAACTTAATTAAGAATTAAGAAGTTGTTTGATTAGGTTCTAGGATTGTGAATTGAAGAACCTAAGACACAAATCATAACACATTGGGTTAATGGGTTAGTGGAAATTAGGTCCATTAATTGGGTTAGACCTATGGTTAGATTAAAGATGGACTTAATTAGAGAATTGACTAAATCTAATCAATTGTTGTCTTAGATTAGGTCAAGGATTCTCTAGATCAATTACAATAGTTGTAGTTGGTCAAGTCCATGTCTTTAACGAGAACCAAATGGACTTGATTCTTGGCTAAGCGGTCTAGCACGAACTGTTAGGTTGATCTAATCGAAACTAATTAAACCAGTTGGTGTCTAAGGTAAACCAGACCAGTGGTTTTTAATTGGGAGCCCGCTTACCTGGCCATTTCTGATGGTGTCTAAGGCAAGCTTTGGCAGACCCTCCCACTGATCGAACTTACCTGGCCTCTTGATGAAATTATGTTTTGATTGGATCACTTGACTATTCGAGCTGACCCATGTCAGCTAGGTAAATCAGTGTGACTGATTTAGGTGCTTCTAGGCCAGCCCTTTTAATGGTCTCCCTTAAGCTGACTTGGGAAGCCAGTGGGAGGATCATGATAAGCTGGTTCATCTGACCTCATCCTCTAAATTATTTAAATCCTCTAAAATTATTAGGTCCTTAAAATGACAAAGTTATGGAGATAACTGAGTCATAGCCTCCCATTAAGGTGTTTGATAATGAGTCCATTAACTCAATAATCATTGCAGACCCAAAGGCCTGGTGCTTGTTGACTAATGGAATTATCACTCATCATATGACGACTTGGAAGTGTCTCTCTAATGGTGGTTAGGTGAGCCAACCAAAGTTGGGCTTAATCATTCGTTGGTTAGATACACCAAGTATGATCATGTTAATGGTTGGACCTAACCGGATCCTTACAGTGGAGGCCAAAGCCTACTGATTAAGTTTCTGGGGCAAAATTAAAATTGCTAGAAATTATTTAGAGAAACAATTGGTTATGAACCTACCCTTAGATGTACATGGGTTGACCAACCAAAGTTGGGCTTGTGTGCAGTCTAAGTGGATTCTAGTACCCACTAAGGAATTAGGATAATTCCTCGAGTTGGAGGTAGAGGCTACCAATTCGAATAAAATTGTGGGAGAAACCTTTTGATTAAAGTCCAAATCTTTAGGTTTAATGAATCAATTACTAATTAGGTTATGGTTCTCCTTTGTGCAAATATGGCCACTTCCCTATCGCTCCGATCATTGTTGGACAATGATAAGTTGGTGGGACCCAATTTCGGTAGCTGGTACCGAAAGTTGAAGATAGTCCTGGAGCATGAACGGATCCTATATGTGATAATGGATCCTGCACCTGAGGAGCCAGCTGTCAATACACGTGGAACAATCAGAGACACTTACCAGAAGTGGCTCAGTGACTGGACCACGGTGCACTGTATCATGCTGGCTGCTATGAGCGACGAGTTCAGTCGTAGATTCGAGACGGCTCAGCCAAAGGACATGCTTCAAGTGTTGGAGGATGCCTTTGGCACACCCGATGACGTGGAGAGGCACAAGACTAATTGTGCCATCTTCAACGCCAAAATGTGGGATGGTGCCTCTGTCACTGATCATGTATTGTACATGATCGAGCTGATGGAACGATTGAGCAAGCTCGGCTTTCTCTTGCATGAGCAGCTTGGGAAAGATGCAATACTGAACTCACTGCCCAAGTCTTATCTCCCATTCCTCACTCATTATAGAATGACAAAGCCTGAAGTAAACTATCACGGATTACTGGGGTTACTTCAGAACTTTGAGAAAGATCACCAACTCCATAAGGAGTCGGTGAACTTAGTGGGAGGTTCGTCTTCTGGTTCTCGACCCTTTAAGAAAGGGAAGAAGAACAAGAAGAAGAAAGTGAAGAAGGTGCAAGTTCAGACTGGGTCATCTGTGCAGTGTCAGACCAAAAAGATCAAACCTAATAAGAGTCAAGCTGAATGCTTCTTTTGCAAGAAGCGGAGGCACTGGAAGAGAAACTGTCCCTAGTACATTGCCTCCCTAGACCCGAACAGGCAGAGAAAGCAGCAAGTTATTGCTGGACAAGGTATTTATATGATAACTCCTTGCAATTTCTCTATTTGTGATATAACTGACTGGGTATTGGATACCGGTAGCCCTTACCATATTTACAATTCGTTGCAGGGGTTGCAGGTCAATAGGAGATTCGAGCAAGGCGAGAGGTTCTTGAACGTTGGAGATGGAAGACCAGTTCCAGTTCTAGCATTAGGAATCTTGAAACTTGTATTTGAATCCCATATCATTGTTCTTAATGATTATCATTTCTGTCTTAGTTTCTTTTTAAATGTCATTTCTGTAGGCCTTCTGGCCAAAAATGATTATGAAATTTCAATAAAGAAACAAATTTGTAATATCATTGAGAATGGTGTTACTATTTTTTGTGGACATTTGAACAATGGTGTGTATATGTTATCACAACCTGTTAATGTAGTCTATTCAACTGGCAAGCACCCTAGATTAGATAATGTGTCAGATATCTACTTATGGCACTGTAGGCTAGGTCATATAAACAAGAACAGAATAAATAGGTTGACTCAAGAGGGTATCCTCGAAGTTAGTGATTGTGAATCACTTCCAACCTGTGAGTCCTGTCTTCTTGGTAAAATGACCAAGTCACCTTTTACTGGAAAAGGTGAGAGAGCTACTGAGCTCTTGGGCCTAGTACATACTGATGTATGCGGGCCCATAAGCACCAGTGCTAGAGGTGGATATTTCTACTTCATAACTTTCACGGATGCCCTATCCCGATATGGATATGTCTATCTAATGAAACATAAGTCGGATTCATTTGAAATGTTCAAACGATTCCGAAGTGAAGTAGAAAGACAAACTGGGAAGAGTATTAAAACTCTTCGATCTGACCGAGGAGGAGAATACCTTTCTAGTGAATTTGTCACATATCTAGGAGAGAATGAGATTCTCTCCCAATGGACTCCTCCAGGAACACCACAGCATAATGGTGTGTCTGAAAGGAAGAATCGAACTCTGTTAGACATGGTCCGATCCATGATGGGTTTTGCTAGCTTGCCGATATCCTTCTGGAGATATGCACTCGAATCGGCCTGTTATCTGTTAAATAGGGTTCCAAGTAAGTCTGTAATTAGGACTCCATATGAGATATGGACGGGACGTAAGCCAGCACTTTCACACCTTAGGGTCTGGGGGTGTCCGGCCTATGTCAAATGATTAGTCACAGACAAACTTGGACCTAGGTCTGACAAATGCTCATTCATAGGGTACCCCAAAGAGACAAAAGGATATTTTTTTCTACCATACTGATGAACAAAAGGTGTTCGTCAGCCTTAAGGCAATCTTTTTAGAAAAGGAGTTCCTTGGTGAAGGAACCGTTGCCTCTAAGATTGAACTTGATGAAGTTCAACAGGTAGAAGGACCGACACCAATAGCTGAACCTGAGTCTGATATGATTAGATCATATCTGGAGCCCAATGTACCTGCACCATTAAGGTGATCTGGTAGAGTACCGCGTCAACCAGACAGATACTACGGTTTCTTGGTCTGGGACGGTGATCCCATCAAACTTGATGAGAATAATGAGGATCCGATCACCTATATGGATGCAATGCAAAGACCTGATTCTGAGAAATGGCTTGAAGCCATGAAATCCGAAATGGAGTCCATAAAGGTCAACGATGTATGGACATTGGTTGAGTCACCTGAAGGGGTTAAACCCATTGGGTGTAAATGGATCTTCAAAAGGAAGAGGGGCGCAGACGGAAAGGTGGAGACCTATAAAGCCCATCTGGTAGCCAAGGGGTATCGTCAACATTATGGTATTGACTATGATGAGATGTTTTCCCCTGTGGCAATGCTCAAATCTATTCGGATAATGCTTGCAATAGCTGCCCATCTAGATTATGAGATCTGGCAGATGGATGTAAAGACAGCTTTCCTGAATGGAGAGCTGACCGAAGAGGTGTATATGATACAACCTGAGGGGTTTACATCCACAGATGAGTCCAAGGTGTGCAAGCTTCAGAGATCCATTAATGGATTGAAGCAAGTTTCTCGAAGTTGGAACATGCGTTCTGATAAGGTGATCAAAACGTATGGCTTCATTAAGAATGGAGAAGAGCCCTGCATCTATAAATGGGCAAATGGTCCAGTTGTGGTATTCCTTATCTTGTATGTGGATGACATTCTCTTAATCGGGAATGACATCCCCGCACAACAGGGAATAAAAGTTTGGTTGTCATCACAGTTCTCCATGAAGGATTTGGGTGAAGCATCCTACATCCTAGGGATGAAGATCTATAGGGATAGATCTAAAAGGATGCTTGGGTTATCCCAGTCCATGTACATAGACACTGTGCTAAAGAGGTTCAGCATGGAGAATTCCAAGAAGGGCTATCTACCGATAGGCCAAGGAATTTCTCTCTCTAAGAAAGATTGTCCGACAACTCCTGAAGAGAGAGAGCGTATGAGTAGAGTCCCATATGCTTCAGCCATGGGATCTATCATATACGCCATGATATGTACAAGACCAGATGTGGCATACTCACTAGGAGTAGTGAGTAGATACCAATCTGATCCTGGAGAAAACCACTGAAAAGTGGTTAAAGTCATCCTTAAGTATTTGAGAAATACTAAGGACCAATGGTTGGTTTATGGCGAGTCAGATCTGAAACTTGTGGGGTTCACAGACTCTAGCTTCCAATCTGACCATGATGACAGCAGGAGTGTGTCGGGTTATATCTTTACTCTGAATGGTGGAGCCATCTGCTGGAAGAGTTTCAAGCAGCATACTGTGGCAGACTCTGTTTGTGAAGCGGAGTACATCGCAGCATCAGATGCCGTGAAGGAAGCTGTGTGGCTGAGAAAATTCATCAACGAGCTCGGAGTAGCACCCTCCCTCGATGGTCCGATCCTGCTCTACTGCGACAGCACTGGTGCCATAGCTCAGGCGAAGGAACACAAAGCACATCAGCGGATGAAGCACATCTTGCGCCGCTTCCACCTGGTCTGGGAGATCGTGGATCGAGGTGACGTCAACCTACAGAAGATCGACGGAAAGGAGAACCTAACCGACCCCTTCACTAAAGCCTGGCAATAAAGGAGTTCGACAACCACAAGTCGAAGATGGGTATTAGATACTGTGCCGAGTGGCTTTAGGACAAGTGGGAGTTGTTGGGAAATGTGTCCCAAAAAGCCAATCGTCAAGCTGTTGACGGTTGAGCAACCAAGTATTGTAATTGATTTATTAATAAATAAAATATATTTGGCATTTTCATCATAAGCTTTCATCTTCTAATGAACTCCGTTGTTATGATGAAGTCCTTAGGACTATTTAGATTCGATAAAGAGAGGATTTATCGATTAGTCCTTAAAACTGTTCACGACCAAATGATAGGCTGTTAATAAGGACAACAGCTTCTATCGAGCATAGATCGCTGTAGGCCATATGGGTTGGTTGTCCTCTTAACCAAGGAGTGTGGAGACACTGGTATGGCATACAGGTGAGATGTAAGGGTACATCATCATTGAACGTGACCAACTCCAGAGTATTCTGCTGTCGAGAATGTCTCTAATGGGATATAGGTATAAGTGTCCCTTAGACCTGAGATCGCCTCAGTAACTTGCAAGCAACTCACTATGCTTTGGTATTGGACTAACTGAATTTCTAATTCAGGGATGGAAGGCTTCTGGTCACAGTCAAGTACTTATGAAGTCAGAGTGTGATCGAGATGGGATTGACCACTCCAAGAGTTGGAGAAGAATGAGTCGCTGTATTTCAATTTAGCAAAACCTTGGCCAGGGTAATCCATCAGATGGATTTGATATTTTGAAATATAATGTGGACAACCTGATCAGAGTTGACAGTTAAACTCTGGGGTGTCCTATGATCATTTTGGTCAAGGGGATGAATTATATGAAAGCTATATCCGCATGGGTTCTAAGGATGTTGTTCTACACATTCGACCTATCCGATCGTCGGGTACCATTGCTAGATGGTCACTTCGATTGGTATAAAAATTTGTTCCTATGCTACCAGCTTAGATTCGGACCTATGAGATCACACACATTAGAGTTCATGATCTGATCAGATGGTTGATCAACGATTAAGAATCGTTCTAGGATTAAATGATCAATACGATTGACATTTAACCCAGTGCAAGTGTTGCAGGAGGATCTATTAGCAATTCGATTGCTGATTGGCTTAATTTGATTAAGCCAATGGGCTGAGATTAAGTTTAATTAAATATAATTTAATTAGATTTAGTTTGAGCTTGATTGGATCAAGTCCAATTGGTTTATTGGATAAGCCAAGTGCAAGGAAAAACTAGTCCTAGTTCAACTAGGACTTGGGTCAATCTAATTTCTAATTTGATTAGAAAATTAAATCAGATTTAAATCTAATTTAATCTGATTAAATTAAGTTTTTAATTGGGTTAAGACCTATTTTAATTGGGTTGATCTAATTTTGATTTGATTTGGTTTGGGAAACCAAATTAAAACAAGTCATAAGACAGAATCCTAGTAAGACTAGGATTCCACCTTGCGCCACATAATCCTTCTCCATGCCCTCTCTCTTATTCAACGCCAATCTCCACTTATTTTGTGTGACAAAAGCCCTCTCTCAGATCTCTCCCATATTCACAAAAGGCCTCCTCTCTTCTTTTTTACATAGAAGGTGGTTTGGATCAAATCTAAAAGGAATAAGTTTGGATTTCGAATTCTATGAGATAGAGTTTTAGAAATCCAAAACTCTTTCAATTTTGCACCAAATTTATCCAAATTTTTTTTGGAATTTTCATGGATTTTAGGGTATACATTGTGCACTCTTTTTTGGTGATCCATGCACGAAAATATGAAGGAGGTGCTCAAGAGTTGGGCGTCCCTTAACTTGCCATGTTTGGATAAGCTAAGGTGTTTGACCTAGACAAGGACACTATCATATCTCTCTATATAAGATGAGTTTCTTCATAAAATTTTATGAGAAGTTAGAGATTTGAGAGTACTTTGTTTCTTCCAAAAATCAAAGAAAAATACCTTTGGATCGTGGAGATATAAAAGATGCAAGTTTGGATGTCTAGAGAGAAAAACGTGAAGAAGAAGAGGGTCTTCTTCTAGGATTTTTGTTTTCATATCTTTCCTCCCTCCATCTTGAGTTTTCTGAGAGCATCTCAGATCTGAAACTCCTCCTTATACTTTCCATCTTTGAAAGAGTCCAAATCATGAAGAAGGAGGCACCTGATCAACCATCAAAGAAGGATCAGCGCAGTACTAGCATACTGTGCTGATTTCCTGAAGCAGGACTTTTGATCGAGATTTGTGGGCTCGTGTGGACGACTCCTAGAGGCCGGACGCATGTGCGGCTTGCAACATCATTCTCAAGCCCAGATCAACAAGGTTAGAATGTCTAACTTGCAAGGTAATAGATCTAATATATTGTTTAATACATACATTAGATGTAGTATAGAAACATGTTGATATGATCAACATGTAGTTCATGCTATATTTATATATTTTAATTTCTGATTTAATGCTATGTAATAATCATGTAATAGGATCTTAGATCTAGGGATTTTTTGATTTTAAAAAATAAATTTTGATTTATTTTAGTCTTCCGCTGTGTGATCTTGAAAAAGTTTCAAGATCTAACCCTGAAACCCTAGATAAGGTTCCTACACCCCAGATACGTTATTCTCTAAGCTCTCATTTTTTACCTAGAAACTCTGCTAAAATTTTTATTCGAGCACTCCATTCTTGTTGAGGCAGAGAACTGACTTGAGCATCGGAGGATCTTGCCGGAGCAACCCCACCTCCGATTTAGACTTCTTTTGCAGGTCTCGATGGCGACCGCGACTCCCACGACTCCAGCTTCTCCGATGCAGGCAGATTTTTGCACCAACAGGATTGGCTCTAGAGGAAGGGGCTGTCTTCGCAGTATCCTTGTTCTTAAAGGAGCGCTCAATGGTACCACCCCCGGGCATCCTTTCCGGCGTCCTCTCCTCCTTCCTCCACTTGGTCTTTGCCCGATGCCTCCCGCAAGGCATCCATGCGACGATCCACGGCCAGATCTCAGGCTCCGACCTCACCTCCAGTTTCCCAGCCTCCTCCTCCTCCTCTGGCAATGGCAGTAGGTGCGGAGCAATTTGACCTGCTGGCGCAGCAGGTCAGAGGCCTCACTGAAGCTGTGCAGGCCATGCAGCAGCAGTAGCAGCCGCAGGCATCAGTGCGCCTGGAAAGAGCATCACCGGAACACCAGAATCCGACGGTAGGGCGGGCCACTTGGGCCAGCCACCCCGTCTTCCCCGGAAGGATGAATCTGAGGGTGGAGAGCCCTCATTCGGATCACGATTCCACCCTTGGAAGATCTCTGCCCCCATTCTACCAGAGGACCCTCGAGACCCGTAGTCGAGAGGATTTCCTGGATTGGAGGCTTCAGGAGATGAACCGATGGATCGAAGAACTCCGTCATACTCCCCCCACTTATGGTGAGGATATTTGTACTGACCCCCCTTTTCTCAAATGATCATACAGGAACCGATCCCGCCAAACTTTAAACTCCCCCAGTTTGAAAGCTACGATAGGACTTCGGATCCGATTGATCACCTGAAGGTCTTCCGGACGATGATGCTGCTTCATGGCGCACCCGACGCCATTCTATGCCGAGCCTTCCCATCCACCTTGAAGGGAGCAGTGAGAAACTGGTACTGGGCGCTGAAGCCGGGTACCATCTTTTCCTTCGATCAGATGAGCCACCAATTTGTGGCCCATTTTGTCAGCAGCCGGTGCCCCCGGAAGGGTTCGGAGTCCCTCATCAATATCAAGCAGAGGGAGGGGGAGTCCATTCGGGCCTACATCAACCGTTTCAATGTCGCCGCGCTGGAGGTCCGAAACTTGGACCAGTCGGTAGCAATGGCTGCTCTGAAGGTCGGCCTATAGAAGAATGACCTTTTGTTCTCCCTGGAGAAGAAGTACCCCAAAATTTTGCTGATCTGTTGGCTCGGACCGAAGGGTACGCCCGAGCAGAAGAAGCCTTCAAAATGAAGGATGTGGAGACTGCGAGAGAGTGGCAGGTGGGAGACTCGAGTAAGCCCGCAGTCGAAAAAAGGCCGAGAGAAGCTCGGTCACGTTCTCGAACTCCTTCCGGGTACAAGCATGTCCATACTCCTCTCTGGGTACGTAGGCAGAGAAGTCTGAACCGTGAAGTTCGATGGGGTTCTCCACCGGAAAGATTCCGCAACTATGCCCCCCTCAATGCCTCGAAAACCCAAGTGCTGATGGAGGTCAGGGAGCAGCTGCCAAGGTCGGAAAGGATGCGCACACATCCTGGGAAGCGCAATCCTAACAAGTTCTGCCTCTACCATCGTGACCACGACCACGATACAGAGGAGTGCATTCAGCTTCGGGACGAGATCGAGGAGCTCATCAGACGAGGTCGGCTCGACAGGTTCATTCGATGCCGACCTGAAGGCAGAGAGGATCGGCCAAGGGCCCTGCTGCAACCTGAACCGCCAAGGAGGGAAGAATAGCCTGGAGATCGGCCTCCAATCGGGACCATCGACTCCATCACCGGAGGACCTCAAGGAGGAGCAGACCTTCCACGACCATGGGACTCGAGAAACCTGTAAATGTACTACTAACGACTTTGCTTTGAATCAAAATTCCTTTTGACTTTGCATGTCTTTCCCTTTTGGCATGGACTTGTTACGACTGGGGATAACCCCTTCGAACAATTAAAACAAGGTCATGTTAGGAACAAGAGGAGAATCTCATCCTAACATGAGCAAAATGAAAGTCTGATTATTTTAAGATCGGATCAGGGGAGAGGCCCATATAACGGCCCTTGAGTGCCCCCATGGTCATGTTAGGAACAGGAGGAGAATCTCGTCCTAACATGAGCAAAATGAAAGTCCGATTATTTTAAGATCGGATCGGGGGAGAGGCCCATATAACGGCCCTCGAGTGCCCCCATGATCATGTTAGGAACAGAAGGAGAATATCATCCTAACATGAGCAAAATGAAAGTCCGATTATTTTAAGATCGAATCGGGGGAGAGGCCCATATAACGGCCCTTGAGTGCCCCCATGGTCATGTTAGGAACAGGAGGAGAATCTCGTCCTAACATGAGCAAAATGAAAGTTTGATTATTTTAAGATCGGATCAGGGGAGACGCCCATATAACGGCCCTTGAGTGCCCCCAAAGCCATGTTAGGGATAGGAGGAGAACCTCGCCCTAACATTAGCAAAGTCAAAGGTTCGATTTTTTTAGACCGGATGGGGGGAGAGGTCCTACAACGCCCTTATGCACCCCCACAGCCATGTTAGGGACAGAAGAAGAACCTCGCCCTAACATGAGCAAAGTCAAAGGCCCGGTTCTTTTAGACCGGATGGGGGGAGAGGCCCTACAACGCCCTTATGCACCCCCACAGCCATGTTGGGGACAGGAAGAGAACCTCGCCCTAACATGAGCAAAGTCAAAGGTCCGATTCTTTTAGACCGGATGGGGGAGAGCCCCTACAATGCCCTAATGTGCCCTCATAACCATATTAGGAATAGGAGGAAAACCTTATCCTGACATGAGCAAAGTCGAAGATCCGATTCTTTTAGACCGGATGGGGGGAGAGGCCCTCGCAATGACCTTTATGTGCCCCCACAGCCCCATTGGGAATAGAAGGAGAATCTCATCCTAACCTGAGCTGAGATCAACTACGTCAAGAACAGAAAGAAGACCTCATCCTGACGATGACAAAAACCCGATCACCCAACATGATCGGATAAAGGGAAAAGTCTCCTCAACGGCACCTCTACACCTCTACGCGACCCCGCAAAAAGTAAGGGGAGGACCCTCACTCAGAAAAGAGGAGAAAAATTAAAAAGAAAAGCGACGAACTACATCGGCAACAGATGAAAAACAAACTACACCAAAAACATAGGGAACTTCATCTCAACGAAGATGGGAGCTCCTACCGAACATCCCCAGTCTCTAAGAAGGCTCCCGATGCGGGTCAAGAAAATAATGACTCCTTCAAGGTAATGCGAAGTTCGGACCACGAGCTCGAGCCTACGGCCATAGACGACAAGAAAAGCAAATCAACATGGTGACAACTAGGCACCTCTGAACGACACCGACGTCGAACAAGTCAAGAGACAAAAGATGTTCGATGGACGACGATTTAATGCAATACGTGGACGAGGTAACACAAAATCTCCTTTTCATTTCATTCACAAAATATACACTACAAAGTCCAGTAGGCTAAAGGAAGAAAGGCAAAACAACAAGAACAAGACAAAACAACAGAAGAAAAAATATATACATGGGAAGACGGAAGAACAAAAAGAGCCCTAAGGGGACCCGGCTTCCTCCAACCTCAGATTTTCGGCTTCGATCCTCGCCAGGGAACCCCTTAAACATTCGACTTCTACTTCCAATTCCCTCTCTCTCATTAATATCTCCATGTATCTTCGATGAAATCGCTGGCTTTCATTCTTCGCCTCCCGACGCCTTTTTCTCAGGACCTCGGATTTTGCCTCCGCATCCTTGACGACCTGCTGCTCGCATACCAGCTGGATCTTCAATTGCTGCAGCTCGGTCTTCCCCTCCCCAAGAGTGACGGATAGTTCTTCTGCGATCCTCCTCAGGGATTGGAGTTCGTCGGAATTCTGAGCGGAGGCAGATTGAGCCCCCTCAGTTAGCTGCCTTCGAAGGTGGGCAACCTCGTCGGTCGACATCCGGAGCCTCCCCTTGTATTCTTCCACCTGCTTGCGCCAGCCGGCTCGGTATGCATCGTAGCTTGCCTCGGCATCCTGGAGCTGCTACTGGAGGTCGGAGACCTTCTTCGACCACTCCCGGTCGCTGTCGGCCCGAGTCAAAAGTTGGGATGAACTTCCCTCCAGTTGGCCAATCCTCTCCTGGGCAGCTGACAGTTCCACCCTGAGAGAACTGATCTTGGCAGCTTGGGCCCAAATTTGGTCGCTGGTGCACTTCTTGTGTTCCTCAAGCTCCTTCTCAAAGTTCGCCTTCCTCCGGCTATACTCCATGATCCCCTTCACGTGAAAATTTTGAAAGTGGGTGGCCTCCGTGGTGGCTTCAGAGTGGCTCTCCCTCAACCTGCGGAGTTCGCCTTCCATCTTCTTCGACCTCTTCATCAAATGAAGAACCTCCTTCTTCAGGCGCTGGATCGTGGACTTTAGCGGGATCCCCTGAGGCAAGGGAAGCGCTTCGATGGGGCACTGCCATCGGAAGGTCAATGCGTTAAGACGCAGCTCATTACAAAGAATAAGAAAGAAAGAAAGAAAAAGAAGAGAAGAAAAGTCCCCCACAAGGAGGAGACCAATTTTATTGACTGAACATTTTTTGAAGACAAAAGAAAGAAGAAAAATGACAATAAAGGAAGAATACAGGGTTAGAGGTCTCGGACCTCTGGATCAACAGGGGGACTCGACACCTCTGGGGGGTGGTCCACGGTGGCTGCGATGGTGGTGGAGGGTCCGGCTTCATCCTCGGATGCCTCATCCAAGAAGCTGAGGTCGAGCTTGGGGAATTTCATGACCATCTTCTCCTGACAGAGCTCGAACCCTTTATTGAATGCGGCTTGGCTGAACTCAACCTTCAACTTCTTCATTTCGGTGGAAGCCTTGAACTCCACCGCTTGACCCCTGGCCTCCAAGATCAGGGTCGGGATCTGCTCCACCATGTTGGCAACCTCGGCCTCCACCCTCCTCACCATCTCCTCCAAGTTGGCCTTCTATTCCACCGAGGTTTGTCTCTCTCTCTCAAGCACCTCTCGGAGATCGGCCACCTTGAGGGCCATTTCCTTAAGGCGGACAGCCTCGGCCTGCCGACCTTCCACTGTCTTGTTTATCGTCTCGATGTTGGTGAGGAGTTGGTGCTCGAGCTGCAAGGATGATCGGAGAGTCAGAATGGGAGCTGAGAAGTTAATTAAATGAAGAAGCGAAAGGAAGAAAGGGAGATGAATTTGCTTACCTCGAGGAAGGCCCCCAGCGAGTCCCAGACTCGTTGTGCAGGATCGACGCGGACGATCCTCTGGACGACTTCGGGCAGTGAGCACCCATCTACCAGCTTTTTTATTAGGTCCCTGTCACTAAAGGGATCATCCCCCTGCTCCTCTTCAGAGTCGCGGGATTCTTCGGTGGCAGCCTGGCAACTGCCGACCCTACGGGCCAAGGTCTTCCTCCTCTTCCTCCTCTCACCCCCTGGCACCTCCTCAGGACAGGTCTCTGAAGTGGGGACCTCGGTAGGAGAACTCAAACCCCTCGAGGAAGTCCGAGCGGCTGGAAGCTCAGTGTCTGCAAGGACGTCGGCGGATGAGGTCGCTTAAGCGGGCACGGTCGAACTCGTCCCCTCCACTCTGGTCCTCTTCACCGGCCCGGAGGCCGCGGTGCCCTTTCTTTTGAGAGCCTTCAGGCCCCTGGCAAGCATCTATGCTTCTTCGGCGTCCATGCCTAAAAAAAAAAAGAAAAAAAAAGAAGAAAAGAGAGAAAAGAGAAAGAGGGCGTGAAAAAGAAGAAAAGAAGAGAGTAGGAGAAAGAGAGAAAAGGAAAAGAAAGAAAAAAAAGAGGAGAGATAAAATACTGGCGGGATCCAGGGGGCTCAAGCTGATGTTGAACAGAAACTGCTCCTTAAGGAGGTTGGGGAGAGAAAGAGTTGGATATTTGAGGAGTTTCTGGGAGGCTTGATGGTCGTCCCCCCCCAGGCTGGGCGCCCGACGGATGGAGTCCCTCAGGGAGCTCCAAGGGGGCAACTCTAGCCTCAAGGTCGGGCATCGAACATAAAGAAACTTCCCCTTCCAGTTATGGATAGAAGAGGGGGCACCTTTCAGCAACCCCTTTTTACCAAACTGTGGAGAGAAGTACCACCAATCCTTCACCGTGGGATGGCGCTTGAAGGTGTAGAAGTATCTAAACAAGAAAAGGGTGGGCTGGACTTCGACTATATGACAAAGAGAGAGGAACCCTATCAAAAACCTAAAGGAGTTTGGTGCAACCGAAGCCAGAGAAATGTCCAGAAATCGAAAAAGAGCAATGACAAAAGGCAAAAGAGGAAGCCGAAGTCCGACACGGAAGGCCTCCTGGTACAGGCAGAAGCAGTCAGGGGGAGGGGCACTAGCCCGGTCGAATGGACCAGAAAGTTCCAGTTTGTACTTCGGAGGAACCCCATACTGAACTCTTATCAGTTGGAGTTCGTCCGGAGTCAGAGAACAAGGAATGACGTCCGGTGCAAAAACTGGACGAGGTTCAACTCTAGCTACCGGTTCATCTACCGCCTGAGGACTCTGGGAGACCGAGACGGACGAATCCCTAGAGCCGCTAGAAGAAGAAGCCCTGGAAGACATCTAGAATCACACGAAGACCGCTTACAGAGGTGAAATCCCTAAAAATTCAGGAAAATCACGGACAAGGTCTCGGGGGACTGATGTGCAGAGCAAGAGGAAGAAAGATCAAACGGCAAAAGGAAGAATAAAAAGAGGAAGGAGTTCTGAGACTAACCTAAGCGATTCGGAGAGGTGCGAAGGTGCGAAAATGGGGACGGCTCGAGGAATGCCTAAGGCTGGAAAGGGCGCTGAGAAAAATCGAAGTTCTTAGGGAGAAGAAGGGCGCCAGAATGAGATCGTCGGATAGAGCAGGACTCTTGGAGGAGGAGTGCGGGTTTAAATAGGCCCTGAGATCCGGCATAATGACGATTGCGAATCCCCTCTAACCAGTCTCTTTTCGCCGCGTGTCCCACTCACCACAGCGGGCGGTTAAAAAGTGGCAAACGACTGACAGAGCCTTTATTGCGCCACGCCTTGAGCACCGTTCCGCTGTAGGTCCCAAAAGAGCCTCTTCGGATCGCCTCGATTTGAAAAGACTCCAGTGCACGCGCATTAAATGCGAAAATATCTGAGGACGATTGCGTGCAGACATCAAGGGAGTAACTTCGGTTGTGACAATCTCTCTGTACTTCCTTCATTCAAAATTCGAACTCGGAAGTAGGGGACTGGTGTTAGGATAAAATACCTTCAGCCGAAGTTCTTGATAGGATTGACCCTCCCAGGACTCCTCCGGCTTTCGACCGCAGATGGTATCTCTCCGAACTTCTCCAACAGCCGGATTCCCTCAGTGCTGACTGAATTCCCCTGACAGACGAACTCCCACTGCACCACCCGAGCTCCTTCAACATGAGTTCCCCCAGTTATCTGTTAAGCCGCCCCAAGTGCTCACTGAGCTCCGCTGCCAGCTGACTTTCTACGACTATCAGCTGTTCCCCGAATCCCTTCCAGACTTCTTCCAGCCAGGTTCAACTCCAATCCAAACTACCCCGGACTTCGTCAATGGTTGAACTTCTCCGACGGTAGATTCCTACAACTACCAGATTTCATCCGGACTCCTACGGGAGTCGGATCTCCATCCTCGACCCTGACTGCTGGTGAACTTCATCCGGACTCCTACGGGAGCCAGACCTCGTCCCCGACTCCGGCTACAGGTGGACTTCGCCTGGACTCCTACGGGAGCCGGGCTCCGCCCACGACTCCACTTATAGGTAAACTTCATCCGGACTCTTACGGGAGCCGGACTTCACCCACAACTCCAATTACAGGAAGACTCAGCCCAAACTCCTACGGGAGCCGGATCTCGTCCCCGACCTCGACTGCGGGAAGGCTTCCCCCGGACTCCTATGGGTGCCGGACCTCGTCCCCGACTCCGACTGCAGGCGGACTTCACCCGGACTCCTACGGGAGACGGGCTCCACCCATGACTTCACTTACAGGTAAACTTCATCCGGACTCCTACGGGAGCCGGACTTCACCCACAACTCCAATTGCAGGAAGACTCAGCCCGGACTCCTACGGGAGTCGGATCTCATCCCCGACCTCGACTGCGGGAAGGCTTCGCTTGGACTCCTACGGGAGCCAGGCTCCGTCCTCGACCCCGACTGCTGGTGAACTTCGTCCGGACTCCTACGGGAGCCAGACCTCATCCCCGACTCTGGCTGCAGGTGGACTTCGCCTGGACTCCTACGGGAGCCGGGCTCCGCCCACAACTCCACTTACAGGTAAACTTCATCCGGACTCGTACGGGAGCCAGACTTCACCCACAACTCCAATTACAGGAAGACTCAGCCCAAACTCCTACGGGAGCCAGATCTCGTCCCCGACCTCGACTGCGGGAAGGCTTCCCCCGGACTCCTATGGGTGCCAGACCTCATCCCCGACTCCGACTGCAGGCGGACTTCGCCCAGACTCCTACGGGAGTCGGGCTCCACCCATGACTTCACTTACAGGTAAACTTCATCTGGACTCCTACGGGAGCCGGACTTCACCCACAACTCCAATTGCAGGAAGACTTAGCTCGGACTCCTACGGGAGTCGGATCTCGTCTCCGACCTCGATTGCGGGAAGGCTTCGCTTGGACTCCTACAGGAGCCAGGCTCCATCCTCGACCCCGACTGCTGGTGAACTTCGTCTGGACTCCTACGGGAGCCGGACCTCATCCTCGAATCCGGCTGCAGGCGGACTTCGCCCGGACTTCTACGGGAGCCGGGCTCCACCCACGACTCCACTTACAGGTAAACTTCATCCGGACTCCTACGGGAGCCAGACTTTGCCCACAACTCCAATTGCAGGAAGACTCAGCCCGGACTCCTACGGGAGCCGGATGTCGTCCCCGACCTCAACTGCGGGAAGGCTTCGCGCGGACTCCTATGGGAGCCGGACCTCGTCCCCCACTCCGGCTGTAGGCGGACTTCGCCCGGACTCCTATGGGAGCCGGGCTCCACCCACGACTTCACTTACAGGTAAACTTCATCCGGACTCCTATGGGATTCGGACTTCACCCACAACTCCAATTACAGGAAGACTCTGCCCGGACTCCTACGGGAGCCGGATCTCATCCCGGACCTCGACTGCGGGAAGGCTTCGCCCGGACTCCTACGGGAGCCGGGCCCCATCCTCGACCTCGACTGCTGGTGAACTTCGTCCGGACTCCTAAGGGAGCCAGACTTCACCCCTGACTTTGATTGTAGGTAGACTTTGCCTGGGCTCCTACGGGAGCCAGATCTCATCTCCGACTTCAACTGAAGGAAGACTTTGTCCGAACTCCCATGAGAGCAGGACTCCGAGTTCCTCTCAGACGGGCAATTAGCCACCCCTCTCCGCCAGACACTCCAGTCGGACTTCGACCGACAGGTCTGGACCCTCTAGCAAGCCACAGCAACAGCCACGACTCTGCTCCACTTCTTACGATGGATTTTGCATGGCTCCATCACTCCCTGGCAGACCACAATAATGGCCACGATCCTGCTCCACTTCCTGCGATGGATACTACGCGATTCCTCCATCCTCTGGCAAGTCGCGACAACGAACGCCGCTCCACCCCTCACGACAGACTCCAAGTGGCGTGTCCCGATGATAGTCACGATTCCACTCCACTACTCTTCGCAACAAACTCCTCCTGACCGTGGGCAGCCCACTGCCGGACGGTTACAAACGTCGCTATCAATCTGTTGCTCCCTCCGCCTATAAAAGGGGGGACCCCAAATACGTTATTCTCTAAGCTCTCATTTTTTACCTAGATACTTTGCTAAAATTTTCATTCGAGCACTCCATTCTTGTTGAGGCAGAGAACTAACTTAAGCATCGGAGGGTCTTGCCGGAGCAACCCCACCTCCGGTTTAGACTTCTTTTGCAGGTCCCGACGGCGACCGCGACTCCCACGACTCCAGCTTCTCCGGTGCAGGCAAATTTTTGCACCAACAGCGTACATGATAGATCCCACTGCCGAAGCATATGAAATTCTATCCATACGCTCTCTCTCTTGAGGTGTTGTCGGACAATCCTTCTTCGAGAGAAAAATTCCATGGCCTATCGGTAGATAGCCTTTCTTGAAATTCTCCATGCTGAACCTCTTCAGCATAGTATCAATGTATGTGGACTGGGATAAGCCAAGCAACCTTTTAGATCTATCCCTATAGATCCTCATCCCTAGGATGTAGGAAGCTTCTCCCAGATCCTTCATAGAGAATTATGATGACAGCCAAATCTTTATTCTTTGTAATGCAGGGACATCATTTTTGATTAAGAGAATGTCATCCGCATACAATACAAGAAATACTACTACTGGACCATTAGCCCACCTATAAATGCAGGGCTCTTCTCCATTCTTAACGAAGCCATACGTCTTGATCATCTTATCAAAATGTATGTTCCAACTCCGAGATGCCTGCTTAAGTCCATAAATGGACCTCTGTAGCCTGCACACCTTAGACTCATCTGTGGATGTGAATCCTTCAGGTTGTATCATATACACCTCTTCGTCCAACTCTCCATTTAGGAAAGCTATTTTCACATCCATCTGCCAGATTTCATAGTCCAGATGGGCAGCTATCGCAAGTATAATCTGAATGGATTTAAGCATTGCCACAGGAGAACACGTCTCGTCATAGTCCATACCATAACGTAGACGACATCCCTTGGCAACCATATGGGCTTTATAGGTTTCCACCTTTCTGTCTGCGCCCCTCTTCCTCTTGAAGACCCACTTACACCCTATGGGTTTTACTCCTTCGGATGGGTCAACCAATGTCCACACATCGTTGACCTTCATGGATTTCATTTCGGATTTCATGGCGTCTAGCCATTTCTCAGAGTCAGGTCTCTGCATTACATCCATGTAGGTGATCGGATCCTCATCATTTTCATCAAGTTCGATAGGATCGCCGTCTCGGACTAAGAAACCATAGTATCTGTCCGGTTGATGTGGTACTTTACCAGATCGCCTTAAGGGTGCAGGAATAATGGGCTCCGAATTTGATCTAACCAAATCCGATTCAGGTTCAGCTACTTGTATCGATTTTTCTACCTGCCGAACTTCCTCAAGTTTGACCTTAGAGGCAACAGTCCCTTCACCAAGGAACTCCTTTTCCAAAAAGATTGCCTTAAGGCTGACAAACACTTTTTGCTCATTAGCTAGGTAGAAATAATACCCTTTAGTCTCTTTGGGGTACCCTATGAAATTACACTTGTCAGACCTAGGTCCAAGTTTATCCGTAATTAAACGTTTAACATAAGTCGGACACCCCCAAACCCTAAGGTGTGAGAGTACTGGCTTAAGTCCTATCTATATCTCATATGACGTTTTGGTTACAGACTTACTTGAAACCCTATTTAGAAGGTAACAAGCTGATTCGAGCGCATATCTCCAGAGGGAGATCGACAGACTAGCAAACCCCATCATAGATCGAACCATGTCCAACAAGGTCTGATTCCTCCTTTCAGACACACCATTATGCTGTGGTGTTCCAGGAGGAGTCCACTGAGAGAGAATCTCATTCTTTCCAAGATATGTCAGAAAATCATTGAAAAGGTATTCACCTCCTCGATCAGATCGAAGAGTTTTAATACACTTCTCAGTTTATTTTTCTATCTCATTTCGGAATAGTTTGAACATTCCAAATGACTCTGACTTATGCTTCATAAAGTAGACATACCCATACCTCGATTGGTCATCTGTGAAGGTTATGAAGTAGAAATATCCACCTCCTGCACTTGAGCTCATGGGTCCACATACATCAGAATGTACCAAACCTAAGAGTTCACTGTCTCGCTCACTTTTTTTTAGTAAAAGGTGACTTGGTCATCTTTCCAAGAAGACAAAACTCACAGGTTGGAAGTGATTCACAATCACCTACTTTCAGAATTTCTTCTTGAGCCAACCTATTTATCCTATTCTTATTGATATGACCATCCTACAGTGCCAAAGATAGACTTCTGACACATTATCTATTCTAAGATATTTATCAGAGGTTTGAACTACATTAACAAGCTGTGATAGTAAGTAAATTCTATTATTTAGTTGTCCAACAAATATTGTAACACCATTCAAAATAATATTATAAATATTTTTTTTATTAAAAATTCATAACTGTACATGGCCAAAAGGCCTACAAAAATAATATTTAATAAAAAACTTGGATAATAGTGACATTCACTCAGAATTACATTACGAGAATTGATTATAAGGTTCAAGTTCCTAAAGCAAGAACTGAAACTTTGCTTCCATCTCCAACGTTCAGGAACCTCTCGCCGTCATCAAATCTCCTACTGACCTGCAGACCCTGCATCGAATTACAAATATGATAAGGGCTTCCAGTATCCAATACCCAGGCAATAGTATCACATATGGAAAAGTTGCAAGGTGTTATCATATAATTACCTTGCTTCTTCTTCGGCCTGTTTGGGTCCAAGAAGGCAATGATAGAGGACAGTTCCTCTTCCAGTGCCTCTGCTTCTTGCAAAAGAAGCACTCTGCCTGACTCTAGTCGGGCTTACACTTCTTGGTCTGACCCTGTGCAGACGTTCCAGCATGCGACTGCACCTTCTTATTCTTCTTCTTCTTGTTCTTCTTCCCTTTCTTAAAGGGTCGACGACCAGAAGAAGACCCTCCCACAATATTCACCGACTCCTTATGGAGCTGGTAGTCCTTCTCAAAATTCTGCGGTAACCCTAACAAGCCGTGGTAGTTCACTGTAGATTTTGTCATAGATTTTGTCATTCAAAAATGAGTAAGGAAGGGGAGGAAGGACTTGGGCAAAGAATTAAGGATCGCATCCTTAGCGAGCTGCTCGTGCAAGGGAAAGCCTAGTTTACTTAGGTGCTCAATCATTTTGATCATGTATAATACATGATCGATGACTGAGGCCCCATCCCTCATCCGAGCATTAAAAATAGCACAACTAGTTTTGTGCCTTTCAACGTCGTCAGGCATGCCAAAGGAGTCACTCAACATTTGAAGCATCTCCTGCGGCTGGATGTTCTCAAACCTGTGGCTGAACTCATCATTCATTTCTGCCAGCATTATGCATCGAATGGTGGTGCGGTCATTGTGCCACTTCTGGTAAGTGTCTCAGACCGTCCCTCTCGCATTCGGGGCTGGCTCCTCGGGTGCAGGATCCATTACGACATAAAGGATCCACTCATGCTCAAGGATGATTTTTAATTTTTGATACCAACTATCGAAATTCGATCCCATGAGCTTGTCATTATCTAATAATGATCGGAGTGATAGGATAATGGCCATAGCTGCATAAAGGAAAACCAGACCTCTATTAGTATACAAATTATTAATACTAAAGATTTAGACTTTAGTCTAAAATTTCTCCCAATATTTTTATGAATTGGAAGCCTCAACCTCCAATTCGAGGAACTACTTTAATTTCTTAGTGGGTACTAGAATCCACACTGACTACACACGAGCTCAACTTTGGTTGGTCAACCCATGTGCATCTATGGGTAGGTTCATAACCAGTTATTTCTCTAAACAACTTCTAGTAATCAATTTTGCCCCAGAACCTAATTAGTAGGCTTTGGCCTCCACTGAAAAGATCTGGTTAGGTCCAACCATTAACATGACTTGATTTGGTGAATCGGACCAATAAATAATCAGGCCCGACTTTAGCCGGCCAACCTGACCACCATCAGAAAGACTCAAACCAAATTATCATATTATGAATGATAATTCCATTAGTCAATAATTATTAAACTAATGGACTCATTAGTTTAATAATGGACTCATTATCACTCACTTAATGGGAGGCTATGACTTAGTTATCACTATAACTTAATCATTTTTAGGACCTAATAATTTTTGAAAATTTTATTAAAGGATAGAAGAGAAGAAATTAACCAGCCAATTTCAATCCTCCCACTGACTTCACCAAGTCAGATTAAAAAGGATTTAATTAAAGCCGACATTAGGAGCACCTAAATCAGTCACAATGATTTACCTAATGACATGGGTGAGCCCTAATCACCAAGTGATCTAATCAAAACCTAACTCATCAGGTTGGCCAGGTAAGTGAGATCAGTGGTGGAGATATGCCATTAACTAATCAGAGATCGAATCAATGCGAGTAGCTCCCACTTAAGAACCACTGGTCAAACTGCCGAACTTATCTTAGACACCAACCGGTTCATTAGTTTTAATTTGATCAACTAAGTAAATAGGGTTCCACCGCGTAGCCATGAATTAAGTCCATCTTGGTCTAGTTAAAGACATGGACCCATTCAACTACAACTATGGGAGTTGAGTCTAGAGTGTCCTTGACCTAATCTAATTCAACTTTTGATTAGATTTGATCAATTACTCTAATTTAGTCTATTTCTTTAAGCTAACCTTAGATCTAACCTAATTATGGACCTAATCCATCTAACCCATTGACCCATAAGTTTATGCAATTATCTTAGGTCTTAATTCACAATTCTAGACCAACTTGACAATACTTAATTCTTTTAATTAAGTATTTGGGATGATGGCTCAGGGTTTGGTATTTCAAAAATAATTTTCAAATTTGAATGGTTTTATTTTTTGTTCACCAAATATGTTGACTCATTTTATAAATAGATCAGCACATTTCATAAATAGCAATCCTATTGCTAATTACATAACAGAAAATAACTCAATCATGAATATTTCTTTAGATCTAATCTAACACATTCATGATAAATTTGAACCCATCGAATGGGAGACCCCATCGAATGGGAGGAGAGGACCTTTAAACCCTACTTTTCTCCTATGACCGGACGGTCATGGCAACCAACCCAATTAGATTACTTGCTACTTGGATCAAGTATATCTAAATATATCAATTTTAAAATTTAAATTTTAAATTTCAAATTTTAAATTTTGAATTTCAAATTTCAAACAAATTTCAAATTTCAAATTTTTAAATTTTAAATTTTGAATTTTAAATTTTGAATTTCAAATTTGAAATTTTAACCAAATTTTAAATTTTAAATTTTGAATTTTAAATTTTTGAATTTTGAATTTTGAATTTCAAATTTCAAAATTCAAATTTCAAATTTTAAATTTCAAATTTTTGAATTTTAAATTTCGAACAACTTTTAAAATTCAAATTTTGAATTTTGAATTTTAAATTTTAAATTTAAACTTTTAGATTACAACTTAATCTATGCATGTAAATATATATATCATATCTTAGAACCCGCTCTGATACCATTTGAAGTAAAATTTTAGTGTAGGGGTAAAATGGTAATTTTAAAACTTTTTCAAAATTACTATTTTACAGTGAAAATTATTAATTAATCTAATTAATTAATATGTGTTTATCCTACACTAGGATCTAAATATGATATACAGCATGCATGCATTTAAATTTGAAATTCAAATTTGAACAGTAAATAATTTACTGTTCTGTGTTTAGAACACAATACCTTTGTGCGGGTAGTCGATCACCGTAATCTGATCATCATCGAGAGGATCTGATCATCACAATATAGCCACACAGCATGTCTAGCCTCTATGGATCATCCACACGAAGCTCCTGGTCTGATTCGCTCCTCACGAGTGCTAGCTCGTTGTAGAGCCCTTTCGATGGCTAATGCTGATCGAACTCCTTCGATCGATGTCTGCTGATCCTCGAATACTCTAGATCATCAGCAAGTGTGCTTGAGAGGTTGATGAAGCTCTCCCTAAAATTTGATGGGCTCATGACACTCGTAGCTTACCTTCTCACTTCCCGAATCCCAGGCTGAAACCCTAGGGAACTCACTGAAAACCCTACGCCCACTTTTTTTTCTTTTCTTTCTTTCTCTCTTGAAAGGTTTTGGACCTTCACCTCATGCACAAGGCTTCCTCACACCCCAGGCTTTCTCTCTAAAAAATTCTCTACGCACGCCCCATCCTTCTCCTCTTTTTAAAACAACGTAGAACGTATCTTATCCGCGTGAGAGGATAAAGATAAGTGGTTGCACATTTGAATGTGGGGAAAATTTAGTGCAGGGGTAAAATGATAATTTTAAAACTTTTTTAAAATTATGATTTTACAGTGAAAAAATATTAATTAATCTAATTAATTAATATAAATTTATCCTACACTAGGATCTAAATATGATATATAACATGCATTTATTTAAATTTGAAATTCAAATTCGAACAGTAAATACTTTACTGTAATGTGTTCAGAACACAATACCTTTGTGCGAGTAGTAGATCGCCGCAATCTGATCACCGTCGGAAGAGTCTGATTATCGTGACGTAGCCACACAGCGTGTCTGGCCTCTGCAGATCATCCACACGAAGCTCCCGATTTGATCGACTCCTAATGAGTGCTAGCTCGTTGTAGAGCCCTTTTGACAGCGAAAGCTGATCGAACTCCTTCAATCGATATCTGTCAATTCTTTGGATGCTCCGGATCATCAACAGATATGCTTGAGAGGATGTTGAAGAACTTCCTGAGATTTTGTGGGCTCACGACACTCGTAGCTCACTTTCTCACTTCCTGAACCCCAGGCTAAAACTCTAGGGAACTCACCGGAAACCTTGCACCCACTTTTCTTTCTTTTCTTTTTTTTTCTCTTAGAAGGATATGAACTTTCTTCTCACGCACAAGACTTCTCACACCCCAAAATTTTTCTCCAAAAAACTTCTTCTTGCACGCCCCACTCTTCTCCTCCTTTTATAACAACATCAAATGTCTTATCCAAAAGAAAGGATAAAGATGAGTAATTACACATTTGAATTCAAATCAAATTTTGAATTCAAATGGACACTAACTCATCCCTTATCCACTAAAGGCGTGAGGCATGGCTTAAATTATGCATGGAGTGATTTCATGAGAAATCTTTTCTCATGTAATAAATAGGGCGTAAAAAAAAGGGATAAGGTGCAAAGATTGATTGTCCATTCAAATTCAAACTTTATTTTGAATTTGAATGGCCAACCAATCATCCTTATCCATCCATTTGGCATATTAAATGGGGCATGGAGAGGGCTTAACGTGAGAAAAAAAATTCATGAGAAGTTCCTTCTCATAAATCCAAATGGGTGCAATGGAAGTAAGGTGGCACATGGAGATTGGGTCAAGGTGGTTTAATTATTTAAACCAACCTAATTGAACCAAATAAGTTAGGTCCAATTAGACTAATTTAAACCCAACTTAATTAGGCTTAATTAGGCTCAATAAAATCTTAATCAAATCAAATATTGACTAAGCCCAACCCCTGATCAAATCAGGGACCAAACCATCTCGATGATTAGGTCAACTCTTAACCTAATCGGATCAAACCCAACTGAATCCAATTCAATTGGACTTGATCCAAAAATAATTACTCAATCAAATTGAGTTTAATAGTGATTAAATCACTAATTAAACCTCTCATAAATACTGAGTCCAAATCCGATCGGCAATCAGGCATCAGAATTCATCGATATGTAAACCTGATCAAAAAATCCCAATGAGTGGGACTCTAGACCCTAGTACCCATAATGTGTGGAACTCGTGATCAGAGAATCCTGATTCTCGATCACTGAGTCCCAAACATGTAGGATTCTACATCAGCCATCAGATCAGATAAGAACCTCTAATGTGTGTGACCCCATAGGTTCGAACCTAAGTCGGTAGCACGGAACCAATTTCTGTACTAATCGAAGTGACCATCTAGCAATGGTACCCGATGATCGGATAGGTCGAATGGTCATAATCACAACACTCAGAACCTACGTGAATATGGTTACTGTATAATTCATCCTTTTGACCTCTGTGTTTAGGATGACTTAGGGTTAAACTGTCAACCCTGATCAGATCATCCGAATCGTGCTCAACTCAAACAGTCCTGTGACTCCTCACAAAGACTACCCTGGCCATGGTTTTGCTAAATTGAAACATGACTGTACACAGCTCCAAAATTAGAGTGGTCAATCCCATCTTGACACATGCACCGACAAGTCAAGTACTTGACTACACCCAGCAGCCTTCCATCACTGAATTAAAAATTCAGGTAGTCCAGTGCCTAAGTGCAGTGAGTTGCTTGCAAGTCACCGTGGCGGTCTCAGGTCGGAGAGATCTTTATACCCATATTCCATCAGAGCAAATCTTGACAGCAAAAATAGCTCAGGAGTCGGTCACGTTTAGTGCAGATGTACCCTTACATCTCACCTGTATGCCATACCAGTGTCTCCACACTCATTGGTTAAGAGGATAACCAACCTATATGGCACACAATAACCTATGCTTGATAAATATTGTCGTCCTTGGTAACAACGTATCATTTGGTTGCGAACAGATTTAAGGACTAAATGATAAATCCTCTTTTGTCGAGTCTAAATATTCCTAAGGACTTCACCACAACATAGGAGTTCATTAGAAGATAAAATATTTTATGATGAAAAATACCAAAATAATTTTTATTAATTCATAATTCATGTACAAATACAACAAATAAGCACAACCGCCAACAGGATGACGATTGGCTTTGGGATACTATTCCCAACAATCTCCCACTTGAGCTAAAGCCAATCGGTGCAGTATCTAATACCCATCTTCAACTTGTAGTTGTCGAACTCCTTCACCGCAATGGCTTTAGTGAATGGGTTAGCCAGGTTCTCCTTCCTGTCGATCTTCTGAAGATCGACGTCACCTCGATCCATAATTTTTCAGATGAGATGATAGCGGCGCAGAATATGCTTCGTCCGCTGGTGTGCCTTTGGTTCCTTCGCCTGAGCAATGGCTCCAGAGCTGTCACAGTAGAGCAGAACTGGACCAACAAGGGAGGGTGCTACTCCGAGCTCATTGATGAATTTCCTCAGCCACACCACTTCTTTTGCAGCATCTGATGCAGTGACATACTCCGCCTCGCAAAATGAATCAGCCACTGTGTGCTGCTTGGAACTTTTCCAGCAGATAGCCCCACCATTAAGGGTAAAAATAAATTCCGACACACTTTTGCTGTCATCATGATCAGACTGGAAACTAGAGTCTATAAACCCTATAAGTCTCAAGTCCGATTCACCATAAACAAGCCACTGGTCCTTAGTATTTCTTAAATACTTCAGGATGGTTTTAACAACCTTCCAGTGATTCTCCCCTGGATCAGATTGGTATCTACTCACTACCCCTAGTGAGTATGCCACATCTGATCGTGTACATGTCATGGCGTACATGATAGATCCCACTGCCGAAGCATATGGAATCCTACCCATACGCTCTCTCTCTTGAGGTGTTGTCGGACAATCCCTCTTCGAGAGAGAAATTACATGGCCTATCGGAAGATAGCTTTTCTTAAAATTCTCTATACTAAACTTCTTCAGCATAGTATCAATGTACATGCACTGAGATAAACCAAGCAACCTTTTAGATCTATCTCTATAGATCCTCATCCCTAGGATGTAGGAAGCTTCTCCCAAATCCTTCATGGAGAACTGTGACGATAGCCAAATCTTTATTCCCTGTAATGCAGGGACATCATTTTCGATTAAGAGAATGTCATCCACATACAATACAAGAAATACTACTACTGGACCATTAGCCCACTTATAAATGCATGGCTCTTCTCTGTTCTTAACGAAGCCATACGTCTTGATCGTCTTATCAAAATGTATGTTCCAACTCCGTGATGCCTGCTTAAGTCCATAAATGGACCTCTGTAGCCTGCACACCTTAGACTCATCTGTGGATGTGAATCCTTCAGGTTGTATCATATATACCTCTTCATCTAGCTCTCCATTTAGGAAAGCTGTCTTCACATCCATCTGCCAGATTTCATAGTCCAGATGGGCAGCTATCGCAAGCATAATCTGAATGGATTTGAGCATTGCCACAGGAGAAAATATCTCGTCATAGTCTATACCATAACATTGACGATATCTCTTGGCAACCAGATGGGCTTTATAGGTTTTCACCTTTCCGTCTGTGCCTCTCTTCCTCTTGAAGACCCACTTACACCCTATGGGTTTTACTCCTTCGGGTGGGTCAACCAATGTCCACACATCGTTGATCTTCATGGACTCCATTTCGAATTTCATGGCCTCCAGCCATTTCTCAGAGTCAGGTCTCTGCATTGCATCCATGAAGGTGATCGGATCCTCATCATTTTCATCAAGTTTGATAGGATCGCCGTTCCAGACCAAAAAACCATAGTATCTGTCCGGTTGACGTGGTACTCTATCAGATCGCCTTAAGGGTGCTTGAACAATGGGCTCTAGATCTGATCTAACCAAATCTGGTTCAGGTTCAGCAACTTGTGTCAGTTTTTCCATCTGTCAAACTTCGTCAAGTTCGACCTTAGAGGCAACAGTCCCTTCACCAAGGAACTTCTTTTCCAAAAAGATTGCCTTAAGGCGGACAAACACTTTTTGCTCATCAGCTAGGTAGAAGTAATACCCTTTGGTCTCTTTTGGATACCCTATAAAATTACACTTGTCAGACCTAGGTCCAAGCTTGTCCGTAATTAAACGTTTAACATAAGCTGAACACCCCCAAACTCTAAGGTGTGAGAGTATGGCTTACGTCCTATCCATATCTCATATGGTGTTTTGGTTACAGACTTACTCGAAACTCTATTTAGAAGGTAACAAGCCGATTCGAGTGCATATCCCCAAAGGGAGATCGGCAGACCAGCAAACCTCATCATGGATCGAACCATGTCCAACAAGGTCCGATTCCTCCTTTCAGATACACCATTATGTTGTGGTGTTCCAGGAGGAGTCCACTGAGAGAGAATCCCATTCTCCCCAAGATATGTCAAAAAATCATTGGAAAGGTATTCACCTCTTCGATTAGATCGAAGAGTTTTAATACACTTTTCAATTTATTTTTCTACCTCATTTCAAAATAGTTTAAACATTTCAAACGACTCCGATTTATGCTTCATTAAATAGACATACCCATACCTTGATAGGTCGTCTGTGAAGGTTATGAAGTAGAAATATCCACCTCTTGCACTTGAGCTCATGGGTCCACATACATCAAAATGTACCAAACCCAAGAGTTCACTGGCTCGCTCACCTTTTCCAGTAAAAGTGATTTGGTCATTTTACCAAAAAGACAGGACTCACAGGTTGGAAGTGATTCACAATCACCTACTTCAAGAATTCCTTCTTGAGCCAACCTGTTTATCCTGTTCTTATTGATATGACCTAGCCTACAGTGCCAAAGGTAGACTTCTGACACATTATCTATTCTAGGGCATTTACCGGAGGTTTGAACCACATTAACAGGTTGTGATAGAAAGAAAATTCCATTATTAAATTATCCAACAAATATTGTAACACCATTCAAAATGATATTGCAAACATTTTTTTTTATTAAAAATTGATAACCGTTCATAGCCAAAAGGCCTACAAAAATAATATTTAATAAAAAGCTTGAACAATAGTGACATTCACTCAGAATTACATTTCGAGAATTGATTACAAGGTTCATGATTCCTAATGCTAGAACTGGAACTTTGCTTCCATCTCCAACGTTCAGGAATCTCTCGCCTTCATCAAATCTCCTACTGACCTGCAGACCCTGCATCAAATTGCAAATATGATAAGGGCTTCTAGTATCCAATACCCAGGCAGTAGTATCACAAATAGAAAAGTTGCAAGGTGTTATCATATAAGTACCTTGCTTCTTCTTCGGCCTGTTCGGATCCAGAGAAGCAATGTATAGAGGACAGTTCCTCTTCCAGTGCCTCTGCTTCTTGCAAAAGAAGCACTCCACCTGGCTCTGGTCGGGCTTGCACTTCTTGGTCTGACCCTGTGCAGATGTCCCAGCATGCAGCTGCACCTTCTTATTCTTCTTCTTCTTGTTCTTCTTCTTCCCTTTCTTAAAGGGTCGACGACAAGAAGAAGACCCTCCCACTACATTCACCGACTCCTTATGGAGCTGGTGATCCTTCTCAAAGTTCTGCAGCAACCCCAACAAATCATGGTAGTTCACTGCAGGCTTTGTCATCCGAAAATGAGTAAGGAAGGGGAGGAAGGACTTGGGCAATGAATTAAGGATCGCATCCTTACCGAGCTGCTCGTGCAGGGGAAAGCCCAGTTTAGTTAGGTGCTCAATCATTTCGATCATGTACAGTACATGATCAGTGACTGAGGCTCCATCCCTCATCTGAGCATTGAAAATGGCACAACTAGTTTTGTACCTTTCAACATCGTCAGGCGTGCCAAAGGAGTCGTTCAATATTTGAAGCATCTCCTGTGGCTGGGCGTTCTCGAACCTGCGGCTGAACTCATCATTCATTACCGCCAGCATAATGCACCGAATGGTGGTGCGGTCATTGAGCCCCTTCTGATAAGTATCTCGGACCGTCCCTCTAACATTCGGGGCTGGCTCCTCAGGTGTCGGATCTGTTACTACATAAAGGATCTGCTCATGCTCAAGGATAATTTTTAATTTTTGATACCAGCTATCGAAATTAGATCCCATGAGCTTGTCATTATCTAATAATGACCGGAGGGACAGGGTAGTGGCCATAGCTGCATAAAGAAAAACCAGACCTCTATTAGTACATAAATTATAAATACTAAATACTTGGACTTTAGTCTAAAGTTTCTCCCAGTATTTTTACGAACTGGTAGCCTCAACCTCTAATTCGAGGAATTACTTTAATTCCTTAGTGGGTATTAGAATCCACACAGACTACACATGAGCTCAACATTTGGTTGGTCAATCCATGTGCATCTATGGGTAGGTTCATAACCAGTTGTTTCTCTAAACAACTTCTAGTAATTGATTTTGCCCCAGTAGGCTTTGGCCTCCACTGAAAAGATCTAGTTAGGTCCAACCATTAACATGATTTGATTTGGTGAATCAGACCAATAAATGATCAGGCCTGACTTTGGTCGGCCAACCTGACCACCATCAGAAAGACTCAAACCAAATTATCATATTATGAATGATAATTTCATTAGTCAATAAGCACCAGGCCTTTGGGCCTCCAATGATTATTAAACTAATGGACTCATTATTACTCACTTAATGGGAGGCTATGACTTAGTTATCAATATAACTTAATCATTTTTAGAGACCTAATAATTTTTGAGGATTTTATTAAAAGATAGATGAGAAGAAAATATCCAGCCAATTTCAATCCTCCCACTGACTTCACCAAGTCAGATTAAAAAAAGATTTAATTAAAGCTGGCATTAGGAGCACCTAAATCAGTTAAACTGATTTACCTAATGACATGGGTGAGCCCTAATCACCAAGTGATCTAATCAAAATCTAATTCACTAGGTTGGCCAGATAAGTGAGATTAGTGGTGGGGATAAGCCATTAACTCGTCAAAGATCGAATCACTGCGAGTAGCTCCCGCTTAAAAACCACTGGTCAAAATGCCAAACTTACCTTAGACACCAACCGATTTATTAGTTTTAATTTGATTAACTTATTAAATAGGGTTCCACTGCGTAGCCATGAATTAAGTCCATCTTGGTCTAGTTAAAGACATGGACCCATTCAACTACAACTATTGGAGTTGAGTCTAGAGTATCCTTGACCTAATCTAATTCAATTTTTTATTAGATTTGACCAATTACTCTAATTTAGTCTATTTCTTTAAGCTAACCTTAGGTCTAACCCAATTATGGACCTAATCCATCTAACCCATTGACCCACAAGTTTATGCAATTATCTTAGATCTTAATTCATAATTCTAGACCTACTAGACAACACTTAATTCTTTTAATTAAGTATTTGGGCTAATGGGTCAGGGTTTGGCATTTCAAAAATAATTTTTAAATTTGAAAGGTTTTATTTTCTGTTCACCAAATATGTTGACTCATTTCACAAATACATCAGCATATTTCATAAATAGCAATTCTATTGCTAATTACATAACAAAAAATAACTCAATCAAAATAAATCATGAATATTTCTTTAGATCTAATCTAACACATTCATGATAAATTTTACAATTGAACCTTTACAATTAATTTCTTTCGCTACTTTATCTGCATGGGATATAATTGCAGCGGCACCCTTACTGCCATAGGAGACCCCATCGAATAGGAGGAGAGGGCCTTTAAACCCTACTTTTCTCCTATGACCGGACGGCCATGGCAACCAACCCAATTCGATTACTTGCTACATGGATCAAGTATATTTAAATATACCAATTTCAAAATTTAAATTTTAAATTTTAAATTTTGAATTTCAAATTTCAAACAAATTTCAAATTTTAAATTTCAAACAAATTTCAAATTTCAAATTTTAAATTTTTGAATTTCAAATTTTGAATTTTAAATTTTGAATTTCAAATTTGAAATTTCACACAAATTTTAAATTTTAAATTTCAAATTTTGAATTTCAAATTTTTGAATTTTAAATTTTGAATTTCAAATTTTAAAATTCAAATTTCAAATTTTAAATTTCAAATTTTTTTGAATTTTGAATTTCGAACAACTTTCAAAATTTAAATTTTAAATTTTGAATTTCAAAGTTCAAATTTGAACTTTTAGATTATAAGTTAATCTATGCATGCAAATATATATATCATATCTAAGAACCCACTCTGATACCATTTGTGGGGAAAATTAAGTGCAGGGGTAAAATGATAATTTTAAAATTTTTTCAAAATTATGATTTTATCGTAAAAAAATATTAATTAATCTAATTAATTAACATGAATTTACCCTACACTAGGATCTAAATAATATATATAGCATGCATTCATTTAAATTTAAAATTAAAATTCGAATAGTAAATACTTTGCTGTAATGTGTTCAGAACACAATACCTTCGTGCGGGTAGTAGATTGCCGCAATTTGATCACCATCGGGAGAGTTTGATCATCGTGACACAGCCACACAGTGTGTCTAACCTCTGTAGATCATCCACACGAAGCTCCCGGTCTGATCGACTCCTCACGAGTGCTAGCTCGTTGTAGAGCCCTTTTGACGGTGGATGCTGATCGAACTCCTTCGATCGATGTCTGTCGATTCTTCAGATACTCCGGATCATCAACAGACATGCTTGAGAGGATGTTGAAGATTTCTCTGAGATTTTGTGGGCTCACGACACTCGTAGCTCACTTTCTCACTTCCCAAACCCCAGGCTAAAACTCTAGGGAACTCACCAGAAACCTTACACCCATTTTTCTTTCTTTTCTTTCTTTTTCTCTTGGAAGGATATGGACTTCCTTCTCATGCACAAGACTTCTCATGCCCCAAAATTTTTTCCAAAAAACTTCTTCTTGCATGCCCCACTCTTCTCCTCCTTTTATAACAACGTCAAACATCTTATCCAAAAGAAAGGATAAAGATGAGTAATTGCACATTTGAATTCAAATCAAATTTTGAATTCAAATGGATACCAACTCATCCCTTATCCACTACAGGCATGAGGCGTGGCTTAAATTATGCATGGAGTGATTTCATGAGAAACCTTTTCTCTTGTAATAAATAGGATGTAAAAAAAAAAAGATAAGGTGCAAAGATTGATTGCCCATTCAAATTCAAACTTTATTTTGAATTTGAATGGCCAACCAATCATCCTTATCCATCCATTTGGCACATTAAAGTGAGGCGTGGAGAGGGCTTGGCATGAGGAAAAAAATTCATGAGAAGTTCCTTCTCATGAATCCAAATGGGTGCAATGGAAGTAAGGTGGCGCATAGAGATTGGGTCAAGGTGGTTTAATTATTTAAACCAACCTAATTGAACCAAATAAGTTAGGTCCAATTAGACTAATTTAAATCCAACTTAATTAGGCTTAATTAGGCTCAAAAAAATCCTAATCAAATTAGGAATTGACTAAGCCCAACCCCTGATCAAATCAGGGACCAAACCATCTCGACGATTAGGTCAACTCTTAACCTAATCGGGTCAAACCCAACTGAATCCAATTCAATTGGACTTGATCCAAAAATAATTACTCAATCAAATTGAGTTAATTAGTGATCAAATTATTAATTAAACCTCTCATAAATACTGAGTCCAAATTCGATGGACAATCAGGCATCAAAATTCATCGATATGTAAACCTGATCGAAAAATCCCAACTAGTGGGACTCTAGACTCCGGTACCCATAATGTGTGAAACTCATGATCAGAGAATCCTGATTCTCGATCACTGAGTTCCAAACATGTAGGATTCTACATCAGCCATCAGATCAAATAAGAACCTCTAATGTGTGTGACCCCGCAGGTTCGAACCTAAGCCGGTAGCACAGGAACCAATTCCTGTACTAATCGAAGTGACCATCTAGCAATGGTACCCGATGACCGGATAGGTCGAATGATCGCAATCGCAACACTCAGAATCTACGTGAATATGGTTACTGTATAATTCATCCTTTTGACCTCTGTGTTTAGGATGACTCAGGGTTAAACTGTCAACCCTGATCAGATCATCCGAATCGTGCTCAACTCAAACAGTCCTATGACTCCTCATAAGGACTATCCTGGCCAAGATTTTGCTAAATTAAAATACGACTATACACAGCTCCTAAACTGAAGTGGTCAATCCCATCTTGACACACGCACCGACAAGTCAAATACTTGACTACAACTAGCAGCCTTCCGTCACTAAATTAAAAATTTAGGTAGTCCAGTGCCTAAGTGTAGTGAGTTGCTTGCAAGTCACCATGGCGGTCTCTGGTTGGAGGGTTATTTATACCCATATTCCATCAGAGCAAATCTTGACAACAGAAATAGCTCCAGAGTCGGTCACGTTCAGTGCAAATGTACCCTTACATCTCACCTGTATGCCATACCAGTGTCTCCACACTCATTGGTTAAGAGGACAACCAACCTATATGGCACACAACGACCTATGCTTGATAAACATTGTCATCCTTGGTAACAACGTATTATTTGGTCGCGAACAGATTTAAGGACTAAACGATAAATCCTCCTTTGTCGAGTCTAAATAGTCCTAAGGACTTCACCACAACATAGGAGTTCATTAGAAGATGAAATATTTTGTGATGAAAAATATCAAAATAATTTTTATTAATTCATAATTCATGTATAAATATAAAAAATAAGCACAACCGTCAACAGGCTGACGATTGACTTTGGGACACTATTCCCAACATTGAATTCAAATCAAATTTGAATTCAAATGCAAACCAACTCATCCCTATCCACTTGGGTGTGAGAAGAGAAGGGGCGTGGCTTCATTTGTGCATGGAGAGTATATACGAGAAATACTTTCTCATGTAGAACATGGGGTGCTAAAGAGGATAAGGACATGGCGCATGGATTGGTTGCTCATTCAAATTCAAACTTTCTTTTGAATTTGAATGGCCAACCAACCATCCTTATCCACCTATATGGTGCACAAATGTGGGGCATGGGAAGGGCTTTGTGTGAGAGAAAATTCATGAGAAGTTGCTTCTCATGAATTCAAGTGGGCGCAGAGATATGAGGTGGTGCAGAGATTTGAATTCAAATGGTGGTTTAATCTTAATTGAACCAACCTAGTCAAAATAGGTTAAGCACAATTAGACTAAATTAAACCCAACTTAATTAGACTTAATTAGGCTCAATAAAATCTTAATCAAATCAGGAATTGACTAAGTCCAACCCTTGATCAAATTAGGGACCAAACCATCTCGACGATTAGGTCAACTCTTAACTTAATCGAGTCAAACCCAACTGAATGCAATTCAATTGGACTTGATCCAAAAATAATTACTCAATCAAATTGAGTTAATTAGTGATCAAATCACTAATTAAACCTCTCATAAATATTGAGTCCAAATTCGATGGGCAATCAGGTATCAAAGTCCATCGATATGAAATCTTGATCGAAGAGTCCCAAACCAGTGGGACTCTTGACCTCGCTACCCAAAATGTATGGGACTCGTGATCAGAGAATCCTGAATCTCGATCATAGAGTTCCAGACATGTAGGACTCATAGTCCACAAATATTAGGACTCTTCATCAGCCATCAGATCAGATAGGAACCTCTAATGTGTGTTGATAAGTGGTATATTTTTATATTTATTGAAGACATTTTGGATAATTTATGGTGCTAACATCTTCTTAAAAATCTTAATTTCATGAATTTATTATTTTTTTAAAAAATAAGTGATTTAAAAAAAATAAAATTAGATATATTTATAAAAAAATAGATGTTAATTTAATTGAGTAATTTAAGCACCAAAATGAAGAAAAATTTTTGAAAAATTTAATGTACATTTTTTCCAATTTTTCAGATAAAAATCAGAGCAAAAATAGAGCTAAAATACCTTAAAAAATAAAAAATATTACCTCCGGTGCACGGTGGACCTGTCAATCGGTCCACAGAACCAGGGCACGGTCCATAGGAATAGTTACGCGGTCCACAGGAGCGGCTCACAGTGAGAGAAAGATCTGGATGCGATCCAATGGCTGAGATTCAATCAGACCCAGATCCGATGGTTCAGACTCGTTGCCGACTTTGAATAGGACTCTTTTGCACGATCTGACGGCCCAGAAGCAATCCATCACGCGATCCAATGGCTGTTATCGTTTTTGACTTTGAATAAGGACTCTTTTGCATGATCCGATGGCCAGAACTTCATCAGAACCCAGATCCAATGGCTGACATTTAATCCGACCCTGATAAGGATTATAACTCTGATTTTTTAGCAGATCTGGATGGTCCGAAGCTGATCCGACGGCCAAGAATATTCCTAAAGAGATTAATATGATTTCTAAGGGTTTTAGGACTCCTTTTCCTATCTAAAAATTATGAAAAATTCATCTATAAATAGTGGGTCTGGGAATAAGCTTTGAGAAAAGAAAAATTGAGTAGAAAGTATAGAAAAAAATTTTAAAAAAAATAAAATAACTTTAGGGATCCAAAAAAAAAAGGAGAAAAACAGTTCGCTCTACGGAGTATGACGGAAGATGGAGAGGTCATCAACCATCTTTCCAACGAAGCTTGGCTGATCAACTTCAGATCTTTGTTATAGTTTTATTTTTATTTTATTTTATTATTTTTTTTTAAATTTTTTGTACTTGAATTTCAATTTCAATTAATGTAAAATTTATTTTTCTGCACTTTAAATTCCTATCTTTTATTTTTTTGCACGTAGATACTAGGATCTAATTAGTAGATCCTAGTATCAATTTATTTTTATACTTTTTAAATTTTTATTATTTATTTTTATTGCAAGTAGATGCTAGGATCTAGTTAGTAGATCTTAGTATCCGATTTATTTTTCGTACTTTTAATTTTTATTTTCTGACTTAAATTGCTTTCTCCAAAATTTTATTTTTTTTATAAAATTAAAGATTTCAAATCAAAATCTAGCTTTCTCTGTGGATTTGACCCGACTCACTACTTTCTATATGTTTTTAATTTTTATTGAAGTTGAAATTTGATTGATAATCATGGTGTCCTAACGACAGCATCTTGATCCTATCAATTTTTGACGCCGTTGCCGGAGAAGGCAACAATTTTAATATTTGATTTTCTTGTGACTATTGCTTACTAATTTTTTTATCTTTTTGTAGAAAAAAAAATCAAAAATTCAAAAAAAAAGAGATAGAAAGCTTTCAATTTTGCTTGGTGAGATCAATCCTAACCCTAGCTTTAACTAATTTTTTTTAGTATTAATTACTATTTTTTTAATTAACCTAAAATTCATCCACATAAACCTAATAAAAATTGTATGACAAGAATAGAAACTTAATTTTTAGGAGCATTCATCATTGTAGATTTATTTTTGGTAATCGCTGGAGACAAGCTAAGCTTTTAAGTTTTATTAGCTTCATGCATCTAATTTAGTTGCATAGAACTCGTTTGAAATTGGTTGTGCATATTCATCTCAAATTAATTTAAGGGCAACACCCATAATAAGATAAGGTGGGGATTTCATCACCCTCCCTTTGCCCAAAAACAACCAACCAGCATCCCACATTAACCCTAGCCTAACTAAAATCAAGTAGACGTCGACTCCTAGGATCAATTGAGTTCAGTTTGAGAAGAGTGGTGAAGTCAAATGCAAAGTAAGTTTGAACTCACCCTTGAAACTAGTGTCTAAGGCTAGAGGTTACAAAGGCTCTGCCTAAGTGGACTCATGGTTATTTAATTGGTTTCATTAGTTTACCTGGCCAATTCAATTGATGTCTAAGGCAAGCAATGGGGGGACCCCTACGATCTCACCTCTTACCTGGCTAGTTGAAAAAAGTGAGAACAAACCCAATTTGTATCTAGACTAAGCCACTCTACATCAAACTGTTAGGTCTAAGAAACCCATAGGTGTCTAGGTTTAATTGTTTGCTAACTTGATTGCAATTAACACTTAACCACAACTAATTCTTCTCATCTTACGTCTTTAGGTCTATAAGATTTTTCTTAAGGATCTCACCTTTAAAACTTTTCTCTTTCTTTCTTTTCTCTTCTTTTTTTCCTCCTTCTTAAAAAAAAAAAATCTTAACAACACACATATTAGGGTTTGCACTAATACATGCACGGTATAATTTTTTCTGACCTAGTTGAACCTAATCCTGAAATTGAACGACTGATCCATGTTAAACCTGAAAATCAAATAGCTGAAAATTCTAAGAACCACCTAGGTAGATGAAGGAATATTTTATTCCTTCCACCTATAATCCATCGATGTTCCAATCATTCTATGGGATCAAATATTCAGACTCTAGTCCTGAGGTCGATCTGAACCTAATAGCCCAAAGATTAGATAAAGTCGACCTTCTTGCCCAGAAATTTGATCAGTTCCTAACATTAGGTCAACAATCTCCTGCACAATACACACCATCACCTAATTATCAGGAGATTTGTTCTATCTATGCTAGCCCAGCCCATCATGTTAGTAAATGTCCTACGGCTGCACAGTTTTTACCTTTCATTCAAGAACAAGTTCAAACTGCTCAAAGTTACTCCAATCCTGTCAATGACCCATTCTTAAATACATATAACCAAGATTGAAGGAACCATCCTAATTTTTTTTGGAGACCCCAACAAACTCAGGCTCAGATCCAAATTTTTTCTGTGCAGAACTTTCAGAATGGGCTCCAATACCAAAATTATGCCTATAATAGTGGTCAGCCTAGTCAGTCTATCCAACTATCCTATTACAATCAGCCGTCATACCCATCTCCTCAACAGACTAATCTAGCCGATGATAGATTTAGCCAACTTCAACAAATGATCATGATCCAACAGCAATCTCTCGCTCAGCTAGAAGCATAAATAGATCAATTAACTGAATCTACCATGAGGAGAGAACTAGGTCAATTACCAAATGAACTAATACCAAATTTTGAAAATGACCCACCCATCCACTAACTACCTGGACCAAGTCATCAATCCAATGTTCCACCTAAGAATCTCCAATTTGAAAGTGACAATGCAATTTCTGAGCTTAAAAGTGATAGGATTCTTAAGGACTCATACCAAGACCAGGTGAGTGAGGCTAGTACTGATGCTAGCCAAAAAGAGAATTTAGAAGAAGAGATTAGTACTGAGATTAACCCAATAGAAGAACCTGAGCTTAGTACTGATACTGATCTAAGTGAAGAAAAGAAGAGAGTGGATGAGTTACCCAAAATATATCCATCAAGAGTCTCATTTTCTTCAGCCTTAGAAGCTAGTTCTTTCACTTTAGAATTACTATCTCCTTCAGAATTAAAATTATCTTTGATCACACTTGAGAACACATGTTTAAAATCAAAAGATATCCTTCCAGTGCCTATTTCTTCAAACTTAGTTCCTAACCCAAAAACTCAATTCATGAGCATTTTAGAAGAACAAATAGGAGAAATTCTTAACAAACAAGGGTCTGTGAATGGATTTGTGAATTATCTTTCTAAAATTAAAAATGGAGATGTGAAATACTTTTTGAAGATTGGCAAAAAACTACTGAAATTTATTATAGGCCATCTTTCTGAGATTGGCAATCCAAAATTATTAGAATTTATCAATCCAATATTCGACACGAGATAGGTGAGAGAATTAGCATGGTCTGGCTGAAGACGGTAAACTTAGCACTTCTTGGGAGGCAACCCAATTTTTAATTTTTGCTTTTGCCTTTGCTTTCTTTTGCATTTTGTTTAGGATAATCGAGTCTTGCTTTGTGTCTTTTGTAAGGATTTGAAAATAATCTTGACTAAGTTGGGGAGAGAATCAGTTTTGAAAAGATTTATGGATCAGGTATATCTCTCATTTTCTTTCTCTTTACATGCATGTTCATATTTCCTACTCCATTGAGGATAATGTTGATTAAGTTGGGGGGGAAAATAAATTTTTTTAAGTCCTCAAGTAAGTTAGTATTTAGTATTTAAGCATCTGATTACACTTAAGAATCGAGTTAAACCAAGTATTTTTTTTAAAAAAAAATTGATGTACCGATCAGAGAGTTTGTGAGATATTAAGGGATCAAATATTAAGAAAACCCAATAAAGAGTTAAGTTTAGAACTTAAATAGTTTTCTTTGAGTATTTCTAAATTTTTCTACCAGCATCAAAGAAGAGTTTACTTTCTATGAATTTGTATAGAGTAACTATATGTTTCTTCATATATTAAAAAAAAAAGTTTTCAAGTACTTCATGCTGAGTAATCGGGTCTCTTTGCCTAAGCAAGCATTGAGTTTCACGTCAAAAGGTATGAAGGGCAAAGAAGCTTTGTTATAAAGCTAGTTTAAACTCATAGCCTGTTTGATTTGAGCAAGTAGGTTCGAGGGGTATTTTATACCTAGTGCCCTAAAGTCATCTGGTTTGGAAGTCATTGATTGAAAACTCGCTACATGGGTCAAACAGAAAGCTTAAGGGGTTAAGATACTCAATAGCGGTACAATATTAAAAAAAAAAAATCAATCAATAAATGAAGGACGGAAGTAACAATATACTTGTCCATGTAAAGGTGAATGATTTGGTGATAAAGATAGAGATAATTTGAAAAAGTTCAGAAAAAGTTTAGTGCTCTTAGTTTAACTCTCATATTGACTAGTATTAATACCCCAATGACATACCTCATTTACACTCTACTGAACATCAGTGGCCTTTTTGAAAAATTATTTGGTGAAATTTGATATTTTAAGTTTAAAAGTACTTGATTCTAAATTTTTTCTTTACTCGAGGACGAGCAAAGTTCAAGTTGGAGAGTGTGATAAGTGATATATTTTTATATTTATTAAAAGTATTTTTGGTAATTTATGGTGCTAACATCTTCTTAACAACCCTAATTTCATGAATTTATTGAATTTTCTTAAAAAATAAGTGATTTTGAAAAAAAATATGAAATTAGATATATTTATAAAAAAATAGATGTTAATTTAATTGAGCAATTTAAGCACCAAAATGAAGAAAAATTTTTGAGAAATTTAATGCATATTTTTTTCAATTTTTTAGGTAAAAATCGGAGCAAAAATAGAGCTAAAATACCTTTAAAAATAAAAAAAATATTACCTCCAATTCACGGTGGACTGGTCAGTCAGTCCATAGAGCTAGGGCACGGTCCACAAGAATAGTTACGCGGTCCACAAGCGCGGCTCACAGCGAGAGAAAGATCTGGGTGCGATCCAATGGCTGTGATTCAATCAGACCCAGATCCGACGGTTCAGACTCGTTGCCGACTTTGAATAGGACTCTTTTGCACGATCCGACGGCCCAGAAGCAATCCATCATGCAATCCAACAGCTGTTATCATTCCTGAATTTGAATAGGACTCTTTTGCATGATCCGATGGCTAGAACTTCATCAGAACACAGATCCAATGGCTGACATTTGATCCAACCCTGATAAGGATTATAACTCTGATTTTTGAGCAGATTTGGATGGTCCGAAGCTGATCCGATGGTCAGGAATATTCCTAAGGAGATAATACGATTTCTAAGGGTTTTAGGACTCCTTTTCCTACCAAAAAATTATGAAAAATTTATCTATAAATAGGGGGTTCAGGAATAAGCTTTGAGAAAAGAAAAATTGAGTAGAAAGTATAGAAAAAAATTTAAAAAAAAATAAAATAGCTTTAGAGACCTAAGGAGAAAAAGGAGAAAAGCTGGTTCGCTCTATGAAGTATGACAGAAGATGGAGAGGTCATCAACCATCTTTCCGATGAGGCTTGGCTGATCAACTTTAGATCCTTGTTATAGTTTTATTTTTATTTTATTTTATTATTTCTTTTAAATTCTTTGTACTTGAATTTCAATTTCAATTAATGCAAAATTTATTTTTTTGCACTTTAAATTCCTATCTTTTATTTTTTTGCATGTAGATGCTGGGATCTAATTAGTAGATCTTAGTATTAATTTATTTTTATATTTTTTAAATTTTTATTATTTATTTTTATTGCAAGTAGATGCTAGGATCTAGTTAGTAGATCTTAGTACCCGATTTAATTTTTGCACTTTTAATTTTTATTTTCTGACTTAAATTACTTTCTCCAAAATTTTATTTTTTTTGTAAAATCAAAGATTTCAAATCAAAATCTTGCTTTCTCTGTGGATTCAATCCGACTCATTACTTTCTATATATTTTTAATTTTTATTGAAGTCAAAATTTGATTGATAATCATAGTGTCCTAACGATAGCATCTTGATCCTATCATGTGTGACCCCACAGGTTCGAACCTAAGCCGGTAGCACAGGAACCAATTTCTGTACTAATTGAAGTGACCATCTATTAATGGAACCCGATGTCCAGATAGGTCGAATAGTCACAATCGCAACACTCAGAACCTATGTGAATATGGTTACTGTATAATTCATCCTTTTTGACCCCTATGTATAGGACGACTCAGGATTAAATTGTCAACCCTGATTAGATCATCCGAATCATGCTCAACTCAAACAGTCCTGTGACTCCTCACTAGGACTACCCTGGCCAAGATTTTGCTAAATTGAAACATGACTGTACACAGCTCCTAAACTGGAGTGGTCAATCCCATCTTAATACACACACCGACAAGTTAAGTACTTAACTACACCCAGCATCCTTCAGTCACTGAATTAAAAATTCAGGTAGTCCAGTGCCTAAGTGCAGTGAGTTGCTTGCAAATCACTGTGGCGATCTCAGGTCGGAGGGATATTTATACCCATATCCCATCGGAGCAAATCTTGACAGCAAAAATAGCTTCGGAATCGGTCATGTTCAGTGTAGATGTACCCTTATATCTCACCTGTATGCCATATCAGTGTCTCCACACTCTTTAGTTAAGAGGACAACCAACTTATATGGCACACAACGACCTATGCTTGATAAACGTTGTTGTCCTTGGTAACAACGTATCATTTGGTCGCGAACAGGTTTAAGGACTAAACGCCAAATCTTCCTTTGTCGAGTCTAAATAGTCCTAAGGACTTCACCACAACACAGGAGTTCATTAGAAGATGAAATAATTTGTGATGAAAAATGTCAAAATAACTTTTATTTATTTATAATTTTTGTACTAATACAAAAGGAGCACAACCATCAATAGGCTAACGATTGGCTTTGGGACACTATTCCCAACACTTTCTGCGTGAGGTGAAGGTCCAAAATCTTTCGAGAGAAAAGAAACAAAAAGAAATAAAAGTGGGCGTAGAGTTTTCTTGTGTACCCTAGGGTTTTGGCTTAGGGTTCGGGAAGTGAGAACGTGAGCTACGAGTGTCGTGAGCCCACCAAACTTCAGAGAGAGCATCATCCACCTCTCTACCACCTTTGCTGACAATCTAGAGCATCCAAAGAGTCGACAGACATCGATTGAAGGAGTTCGATCAACATCGACCATCAAAAAGGTGCAGTCATGAACTAGCATTCGTGAGGAGCCGATAGATCGAGAGCTTCATGTGGACGATCCACAGAGGCCAAACATACTGTGTGACTATATTGCGATGATCAGACTCTTCTGACGGTGATCAGATTACGATGATCGACTACCCGCACAAAGATATTGTGTTCTGAACATATAATAGTAAATTATTTACTATTCAAATTTGAATTTCAAATTTAAATGCATGCATGCTGTATATCATATTTAGATCCTAGTGTAGGGTAAACACATGTTAATTAATTAGATTAATTAATAATTTTCACTGTAAAATAGTGATTTTGAAAAAGTTTTAAAATTATCATTTTACCCCTACACTAAAAATTTCACTGAAAATGGTATCAGAGCAAGGTTCTAAGATATGATATATATATATGCATGCATAGATTAAGTTGTAATCTAAAAGTTTAAATTTAAAATTTAAAATTTAAAAATTTAAAATTTGAATTTTGATAGTTGTTCAAAATTCAAAATTCAAAAATTTAAAATTTAAAATTTGAATATTGAATTTTAAAATTTGAAATTCAAAATTTAAAATTCAAAATTTTGAAATTCAAAATTTGAAATTTGGTTGAAATTTCAAATTTAAAATTCAAAATTTGAAATTCAAAAATTTGAAATTTGAAATTTGTTTGAAATTTAAAATTCAAAATTTAAAATTTAAATTTTGAAATTGATATATTTAGATATACTTGATCCAAGTAGCAAGTAATCTAATTGGGTTGGTTGCCATGATCATCCGATCTAGGAGAAAAGTAGGGTTTAAAGGCCCTTTCCTCCCATTCAATGGGGTTCTCCTATGGCGGTAGGGGTGCCACTGTAATTATATCCCATGCAGATGAAGCAGCGAAAGAACTTAATTGTAAAGATTCAATTATAAAATTTATCATGAATGTGTTAGATTAGATCTAAAGGAATATTCATGATTTATTTTGATTGAGTTATTTTCTGTTATGTAATTAGAAATAGGATTGCTATTTATGAAATGTGCTGATCTATTTGTGAAATGAGTCAAAATATTTGGTGAACAGAAAATAAAACCTTTCAAATTTAAAAATTATTTTCGAAATGTCAAACCCTGATCCATCAGCCCAAATACTTAATTAAAAGAATTAAGTGTTGTCAAGTTGGTCTAGAATTGTGAATTAAGACCTAAGACAATTGCATAAACTTGTGGGTCAATGGGTTAGATGGATTAGGTCCATAATTGGGTTAGACCTAAGGTTGGCTTAAAGAAATAGACTAAATTAGAGTAATTGGTCAAATCTAATCAAAAGTTGAATTAGATTAGGTCAAGGACACTCTAGACTCAACTCCAATAGTTGTAGTTGAATGGGTCCATATCTTTAACTAGACCAAGATGGACTTAATTCATGGCTACGCGGTGGAACCCTATTTACTAAGTTGATCAAATTAAAACTAATGAACTGGTTGGTGTCTAAGGTAAGTTCGGCAGTTTGACCAGTGGTTCTTAAGTAGGAGCTACTCGCATTGATTGGATCTCTGACGAGTTAATGGCATATCCCCACCACTGATCTCACTTATCTAGCCAACCTGGTGAATTAGGTTTTGATTAGATCACTTGGTGATTAGGGCTCACCCATGTCATTAGGTAAATCAGTGTGACTGATTTAGGTGCTCCTAATGCCAGCTTTAATTAAATCTTTTTTAATCTGACTTGGTGAAGTCAGTGGGAGGATTAAAAATGGCTGGTTAATTTCTTCTCTTCTATCTTTTAATAAAATTCTCAAAAATTATTAGGTCCCTAAAATGATTAAGTTATAGTGATAACTAAGTCATAGCCTCCCATTAAGTGAGTGATAATTTGTCCATTAGTTTAATAATCACTGGAGGCCCAAAGGCCTGGTGCTTATTGACTAATGGAATTATCATTCATAGTATGATAATTTGGTTGAGTCTTTCTGATGGTGGTCAGATTGGCCGGCCAAAGTCAGGCCTGATCATTTATTGGTCTGATTCACCAAATCAAGTCATGTTAATGGTTGGACCTAACCAGATCTTTTCAGTAAAGGCCAAAGCCTACTGATTAGGTTCTGGGGCAAAATAAATTACTAGAAGTTGTTTAGAGAAACAACTGGTTATGAACCTACCCATAGATGCACATGGGTTGACCAACCAAAGTTGGGCTCATGTGTAGTCTGTGTGGATTCTAGTACCTACTAAGGAATTAAAGTAATTTTTTGAATTGAAGGTTGAGGCTACCAGTTCGTAAAAATATTGGGAGAAACTTTAGACTAAAGTCCAAGTCTTTAGTATTAATAATTTATATACTAATAGAGGTCTGATTTTTCTTTATGTAGCTATGGCCACTACCCTGTCGCTCCAGTCATTATTAGATAATGACAAGCTCATGGGACCTAATTTCGATAGCTGGTATCAAAAATTAAAAATTATCCTTGAGCATGAGCGGATCCTTTATGTGGTAACAGATCTGGCACCTGAGGAGCCAGCCCCGAATGCTAGAGGGACGATCCGAGATACTTACCAGAAGTGGCTCAGTGACTGCACCACCGTTCGGTGCATAATGCTGGCGGCAATGATGATGAGTTCAGCCGCAGGTTCGAGAACGCCCAGCCGCAGGAGATGCTTCAAATGTTGAACGACTCCTTTGGCACGCCTGACAATGTTGAAAGGCACAAAACTAGTTATCCCATTTTCCATGGTCGGATGAGGGATGGGGCTTCAGTCACTAATCATGTACTGTACATGATTGAAATGATTGAGCGCCTAAGTAAACTGGGCTTTCCCTTGCACGAGCAGCTCGGTAAGGATGCGATCCTTAATTCTTTGCCCAAGTCCTTCCTTCCCTTCCTTACACATTTTTGAATGACAAAGCCTGCAGTGAACTACCACAGCTTGTTGGGGTTGCTGCAGAACTTTGAGAAGGACCACCAGCTCCATAAGGAGTCAGTGAATGTTGTGGAAGGGTCTTCTTCTGGTCGTCGACCCTTTAAGAAAGGAAAGAAGAACAAGAAGAAGAAGAATAAGAAGGTGCAGTCGCATGCTGGGACATCTGCACAGGGTCAGACCAAGAAGCGCAAGCCCAATCAGAGCCAGGTAGAGTACTTCTTTTGCAAGAAGCAGGGGCACTGGAAGAAGAATTGTCCTCTATACATTGCCTCCCTAGACCCGAACAGGCCAAAGAAGAAGCAAGGTAATTATATGATAACACCTTGCAACTTTTCTATTTGTGATACTACTGTTTGGGTATTGGATACCAGAATCCCTTATCATATCTGTAATTTGATGCAGGGTCTACAGGTCAGTAGGAGATTTGATGACGGCGAGAGGTTCCTGAACGTTGGAGATGGAAGCAAAGTTTCAGTTCTAGCTTTAGGAATCATGAACCTTGTAATCAATTCTCGTAATGTAATTCTGAGTGAATATCACTATTGTCCAAGCTTTTTATTAAATATTATTTCTATAGGTCTTTTGGCCATGTACGGTTATGAATTTTTAATAAAAGAAAATATTTGCAATATCATTTTGAATGGTGTTACAATGTTTGTTGGACAACTAAATAATAGAATTTACTTACTATCACAGCCTATTAATATGGTTCAAACCTCTAGTAAACGCCCTAGAATAGATAATGTGTCAGAAGTCTACCTTTGGCACTGTAGGCTAGGTCATATCAATAAGAATAGGATAAACAGGTTGGCTCAAGAAGGAATTTTTGAAGTTAGTGATTGTGAATCACTTCCAACCTATGAGTCCTATCTTTTTGAGAAGATGACCAAGTCACCTTTTACTGAAAAAGGTGAGAGAGCCAATGAACTCTTGGGTCTGGTACATTCTGATGTATGTGGATCCATGAGCTCAAGTGCAAGAGGTGGATATTTCTACTTCATAACCTTCACAGATGACCTATCGAGGTATGGGTATGTCTACATAATGAAGCATAAGTCAGAGTCATTTAAAATATTCAAACTATTTCGAAATGAGATAGAAAAACAAACTGAGAAGTGTATTAAAACTTTTTGATCTGATCGAGGAGATGAATACCTTTCCAATGAGTTTCTGACATATCTTGAAGAGAATGGGATTCTCTCTCAGTGGACTCCTCCTGGAACACCACAGCATAATGGTGTGTCTGAAAGGAGGAATCGGACCTTGTTGGACATGGTTTGATCCATGATGGGGTTTGTTGGTCTGTCGATCTCCCTCTGGGGATATACGCTTGAATCGGCTTGTTATCTTCTAAATTGGATTTCGAGTAAGTCTGTAACCAAAACGCCATATGAGATATGGATAGGACGTAAGCCAGTACTCTCGCATCTTAGGGTTTGGGGGTGTCCGGCTTATGTTAAACGTTTATTTACAGATAAACTTGGACCTAGGTCTGACAAGTGTAATTTTATAAGGTACCCAAAAGAGACCAAAGGGTATTATTTCTACCTAGCTGATGAGCAAAAGGTGTTTGTTAGCCTTAAGGCAATCTTTTTAGAAAAAGAGTTTCTTGGTGAAGGGATTGTTGCCTCTAAGGTCGAACTTGAGAAAGTTCGGCAGGTGAAAAAATCGACACAAGTAGCTAAACCTGAACCGGATTTGGTTAGATCAGATCCGGAGCTCATTATTTTTGCACCCTTAAGGCGGTCTGGTAGAGTACCACGTCAACCAGATAGATACTATGATTTCTTGGTCTGGGACGGCCATCCTGTCGAACTTGATGAAAATGATGAGGATCCGATCACCTACATGGATGCAATGCAGAGACCTGACTCTGAGAAATGGCTAGAAGCCATAAAATCCAAAATAGAGTCCATGAAGGTCAACGATGTGTGGACATTGGTTGACCCACCCGAAGGAGTAAAACCCATAGGGTGTAAGTGGATCTTCACGAGGAAGAGGGCGCAGACGAAAAGGTGGAGACCTATAAAGCCCGTCTGGTTGCCAAGGGATATCGTCAACGTTATGATATAGACTATGACGAGACATTTTCTCCTGTGGCAATGCTCAAATCCATTCGGATTATGCTTGCGATAGCTGCCCATCTAGACTATGAAATCTGGTAGATGGATGTGAAAATAACTTTCCTAAATGGAGAGCTGGATGAAGAGGTGTATATGATACAACCTGAAGGATTCACATCCACAGATGAGTCTAAGGTGTGCAAGCTACAGAGGTCCATTTATGGACTTAAGCAGGCATCCCGGAGTTGGAACATACATTTTGATAGAACAATCAAGACGTATGGCTTCGTTAAGAACGGAGAAGAGCCTTGCATTTATAAGTGGGCTAATGGTCCAGTAGTGGTATTTCTTGTATTGTATGTGGATGACTTTCTCTTAATCGAGAATGATGTCCCTGCATTACAGGGAATAAAAGATTTGGGAGAAGCTTCCTACATCCTAGGGATTAAGATCTATAGGGATAGATCTAAAAGGTTGCTTGGCTTATCCCAGTCCACGTACATTGATACTATACTGAAGAGGTTCAACATGGAGAATTTCAAGAAAGGCTATCTACCGATAGGCCATAGAATTTCTCTCTCGAAGAGGGATTGTCTGACAACACCTCAAGAGAGAGAGCGTATGGGTAGAATTCTATATGCTTCAACAGTGGGATCTATCATGTACGCCATGACATGTACATGACCAGATGTGGCGTACTCACTAGGAGTAGTGAGTAGATACCAATCTGATCCAGGGGAGAATCACTGGAAGTTTGTTAAAACCATCCTGAAGTATTTAAGAAATACTAAGGACCAGTGGCTTGTTTATGGTGAATCAGACTTGAGACTTATAGGGTTTATGACTCTAATTTTCAGTCTGATCACGATGACAGCAAGAGTATGTCGGGATTTATTTTTACCCTTAATGGTGGGGCTGTCTGCTAGAAAAATTTCAAGCAGCACACTGTGACTGATTCAGTTTGCGAGGCGGAGTATGTCGCTGCATCAGATGCTGCCAAAGAAGTGGTGTGGCTGAGAAAATTCAACACCGAGCTCGGAGTAGCACCCTCCTTTGTTGGTCCAGTTCTGCTCTACTGTGACAGCTCTGGAGCCATTGCTCAGGCGAAAGAATCGAAGGCACATCAGTGGATGAAGCATATTCTGCACCGCTACCATCTCATCCGAAAAATCATGAATCGAGGTGACGTCAACCTTCAGAAGATTGACGGAAAGGAGAACCTAGCCAACCCATTCACTAAAGCCATTGCGGTGAAGGAGTTCGACGACTTCAAGTCGAAGATGGGTATTTGATACTGCACCAATTGGCTTTAGGCCAAGTGAGAGATTGTTGGGAATAGTGTCCCAAAGCCAATCATCAGCCTGTTGATGGTTGTGCTCTTTTTTGTATTAGTATATGAATTATAAATAAATAAAAATTATTTTGGTATTTTTCATCACAAATTGTTTCATCTTCTAATGAAATCTTGTGTTGTGGTGAAGTCCTTAGGACTATTTAGACTTGACAAAGGAAGATTCGTCATTTAGTCCTTCAACTTGTTCGCAACCAAATGATACGTTGTTACTAAGGACAACAACATTTATCAAGCATAGGTCGTTGTGTGCCATATGGATTGGTTGTCCTCTTAACCAAGGAGTGTGGAGACACTGGTATGGCATACAGGTGAGATGTAATGGTACATATGCACTGAACGTGACCGACTCCGAAGCTATTTCTACAGTCAAAATTTGCTCCGATGGGATATGGGTATAAATGTCCCTCCGATCTGAGACCACCACGGTGACTACCTGAATTTCTAATTCAGTGACGGAAGGCTGCTGGGTGTAGTCAAGTACTTGACTTGTTGGTGCGTGTGTCAAGATGGGATTGACCACTCCAGTTCAGGAGCTGTGTACAGTCATGTTTCAATTTAGCAAAACTTTAGCCAGGGTAGTCCCAGTGAGGAGTCACAGGACTGTTTGAGTTGAGCACGATTTGGATGATCTGATCAGGGTTGACAGTTTAACCCTGAGTCATCCTAAACATAGGGGTCAAAAGGAATGAATTATACAGTAACCATATTCACATAGGTTCTGAGTGTTACAATTATGACTATTCGACCTATCCGAACGTCGAGTACCATTGCTAGATGGTCACTTCGATTAGTACAGGAATTGATTCGTGTGCTACCGGCTTAGGTTCGAACCTATGGGGTCACACATATTAGAGATTCCTATCTGATCTGATGGTTGATGAAGAGTCTTAATGCTCATGGACTATGAGTCCTACGTATCTGGGACTCTGTGATCGAGAATCAAGATTCTCTGATCATGAGTTCCACACATTTTGGGTACCGGGGTCAAGAGTCCCACTGGTTTGGGACTCTTCGATCAAGATTTCATATTGATGGACTTTGATACCCGATTGCCCATCAGATTTGGACTCAGTATTTATGAGAATTTTAATTAGTGATTTGATTGCTAATTAACTCATTTTGATTGAGTAATTATTTTTGGATCAAGTCCAATTGAATTGGATTCAGTTGGGTTTGACCCGATTAGGTTAAGTGTTGACCTAATCGTTGAAGTGGTTTGGTCTCTGATTTGTTTAGGGGTTGGGCTTGATCAATTCCTAATTTGATTAAGATTTTATTGAGCCTAATTAATCCTAATTAAGTTGGATTTAATTTAGTCTAATTGTGCTTAACCTATTTTGATTAGGTTGGCTCAATTAGGTTCAAACCACCTTGATTTTTCTCCCTGCGCCACCTCACTTCTTCAGCGCCCATTTGAATTCATGAGAAGCAACTTCTCATGAATTTTCTCTCATGCAAAAGGCATCTCATGCCCACTCTTGTGCACCAATTTTTGGATAAACTTGATTTGTTAGCCATTCAAATTCAAAGGGTGTTTGAATTTGAATGGATAACTTATCCCTTGCACTTTCTTGCTTATCCATCTTGTGCACCACTTATCATACACGAGAAAGAGTTTCTCGTGAAATCTTTCCATGCACAAAGAAGCCATGCCCCTTCTCTTCTCATGCCCAGAGTGGATAGGGATGAGTTGGTTTGCATTTGAATTCAAATTTGATTTGAATTCAAGTGTGCAACCACTTATCTTTATCCTCTCACGCAGATAAGACACATCTTGCACTGTTTTAAAAGAGAAAGAGATGTGGGCCGTGCGTAGAATTTTTTTGAGAGAAAGAAGGGGGTGTGAGGAAGCTTTCTACATGAGGTGAAGGTCCAAAACCTTTCGAGAGAAAAGAAATAAAAGTGGGTGCAGAGTTTTCTTGTGTACCCTAGGGTTTTGGCTTAGGGTTCGGGAAGTGAGAATGTGAGCTACGAGTGTTGTGAGCCCACCAAACTTTAGGGAGAGCATCATCCACCTCTCTACCACCTTTGCTAACAATCTGGAGCATTTGAGGAGTTGGCAGATATCGATCAAAGAAGTTCAATCAACATCGGCCATCAAAAAGGTGCAGTCACGAACTAGCATTCGTGAGGAGCCAATCAGATCGAGAGCTTCGTGTGGATGATCCATAGAGGCCAGATATGCTATGTGGCTGCGTTGCAATGATCAGACTCTCTTGATGATGATCAGATTATGGTGATCGACTACCCACACAAAGGTATTGTGTTCTGAACACATAACAGTAAATTATTTACTGTTCAAATTTAAATTTCAAATTTAAATGCATGCATGCTATATCATATTTAGATCCTAGTGTAGGATAAACACATGTTAATTAATTAGATTAATTAATAATTTTTACTATAAAATAATAATTTTAAAAAGTTTTAAAATTATCATTTTACCCCTGCACTAAAAATTTCACTGAAAAGTTAGAGCACATTAAATGGACATTAAATGCAGCCAAAATGAGCTGAAAGCTAACCGTTGCAGAATTTTTCCGTCGTAGGGTTCAACTCATAGGGTCGACTCATGGGGTTGACTACTGTGGCACAGAACAAAAAATGACTGTTCTGTAATTTTGACCTACACAGCAGCAGAGGTCGACTCATAGGGTCGACTCATGCTCAGGGATCGACTCATGGGGTCGACTTACAGAGTGTGCCAGCCAAAAAAAAAATAATATATCATTCAGCCCCTTTTGACACGAGTCGACTCATGGGGTCAACTCAAATATATAAACATGATTTTCTTTCAAAATATATATCCAAAAATATTGAAATTATCTCCAATAGATTACAAATCTTCTGCTCTTGCTCTTGAGGCTTTCGAATCAGAACTTGGTAAAATTATGATTTTGCCCCTGAAATATAATAAATCTTTTTTCAAGCCAAAATCATTAGTAACCCCCTCAAATGCTTTGTAATCATCAAAATCAATTCAAGGAACTACAATCTCCCCCTTTTTGATGATAACAAAATACTTGAGCAAAAGCATATATAAAGCATTGAACATGAATTTTAAATTTATGAAGATGCATCACTTCAATGTCATAGTCAAGTATTTGAATGAAATACATCATAAGTAGTTTGAAGATCAATTTGAAATTTGCTTATAAGTTCATTTACTTTGAAAATTAGATAAAAAAAGGGTTAACGATTTTGGTTCTCTGACAGATTTGCTTAACAATTTTGCTTATTACTAATTTCTTTATTACTTATTACTCATTTCTTTATTGCTTATTGCTCAAATTTGATTTTAATTCTCTACTCCCCCTTTTTGACAGTATTAATTAAGATTCTCTACTCCTCTTTTTAAGGGATCTTGAAAGGACAAATTTTCTTTACTTCCTCTTTTAGATAGCATCAATTAAGATCTTAAAAAATTTTAAGGATAGAGAAAAGAAAAGAAAGATGACAAAAAAGACATATTTTCTTTACTTCCCCTTTTTGATACCATATTTTACTTCTTTAGCCCCCTTCTTTGATTGCTTATTTCTCTACTCCCCCTCAATATAGCAAACATAAAGGATATATCAATTTTCTCATCTAGAAGATATTGCAATTCATAGTATTTCTCAGTACTAATATGAGTTATTTTTCATATCTCATAATTAAAATAATTCAATTTGATCACATTCATAGACATTCATTGAAAGTCAAAGCACATATATATATATATATATATATTCAAAAGTGACTGAATACAAAAGGTATCCCAATACACATGAGTCAACTCAAAATACAAAAGTCATGGATAGAAACTATCCAATAGTTAATTAACCAACAAATGCAAGGCCCATAAGATAGATCCTAGACATAAAAGACAAACTAATCTAGATCTAATAGATGTTATGGCTAGAGGGATCATAATCTGAAGAATCAGAGATAGGGTGACGAGATGTAGGATCAAGTCTATAGGTACGACCTCGACCACATCTGTCTCGACCATGGGTAGAGGTACCAGCACGAGTAGAGGGATGAGAGGATCCTAAAACCTGAGAAGCTATGGACTGTGCAATAAGAAAAAATCTGATGATGTCCAAAAGATCCAAGGCTCTCGATACAGACTGCATCATGGCACTGAACTGAGTAGAAGCATTCTCACTGGAGTCCCTGATCTCTCTCCTCAAGAAGTCAAAGCCACTCTCTAAAACTCCTCAAAGTCTAGCCACCTCTGCAGTTAGGTCTGAGACCTCTGTGATATCCTCATGCGGCTGGAGATGGGCTAAAGCTAATACTTGCCCCTGCAAGTCTAATACTCTGCCTGTCAATCTCAAAATACATTCCTCAAGCTGCTCAATGCATACCGACTGATCAGTAAGCATCTGAAAAATAGAAGAAATGTGAGGGATCAGAGTCTGGTCTGAGTCATCCTGGGATGTCGATCTCTGAGCAAAGACTAAAGTGGCAAACTGCTGAGATAGAATTGAGGCTACATGCTGAGATATCATCTCAATCTGATCATCTGCTAGTCTGAACTTTGAAAGATGTGCCCAGCTCTCTGACTGTGGAACTGAAGCATGCCTCCTTACAGACTCTGAAGGACCAGCCTCGTGATCAGATATGAACTGAATATCTGGAGATGCTCTGTGATCATGAAGAGGTGAAGATGGTCCCTCCTTCTCTGCTCTATCCTCTGCTCTCTCCTCAACACCCTTTGTCCAACTGCCATCAGTCTTAGAAAAATCCATGCGATGCAGTGTGTGACGGTTGATGGTGTCAGAATGGGATAGTCTAGCAACTACCTCCCCCTCAAAACTGACTCCAAACCTTCTAAAAATTAAGGTGAGTGCCATACAAAAAGGTAAGTGAGCCTTGGATCTGTTCAGGGTCTCTCTCATGGCCTCAAACATCAATGCTGGAAGGTTTAGGGGGGTTTGGGTGATCACGTGGTATATAATGCAAATGTCTCTACTAGATAGAAGATCATGTCTACCACTTCTAGGGACAAACAGTTTGGTTACCAAGTGATGTAACAGCCTCATCTCAACAGAAAGAATTTTTGCTTCCAATTTATTTAGACTTCCAGTATAAGTTCTCCCTAAGATAACATTAATTCCTTCTTCTTTAATAGGGAGCTCCATATTGGTATAGCCTGCAAAGGCAAATGCAGTATCTGTCCCAAGTGGACTGGATCAAGAATAACATCAACGCCTTTTACTGTAGATTTCACTGTTCCATTGCTATAGCTCAAATTTAAGTAAAATTTTCTGACTAGATCGACATAAGTATTTTTCTTTAAAGAGCAATAAAATTTCCATCTTTGATTCTTAATCTTTGATCCAATAGTGAACCCTTCCTTTTCAAAAACTTGAAATCAATATTTTTCTCGGGTTTCACTTTTCGATCAGAGAGAGGTACCTTGCTTGGGCTGATTGGGGACTGAGTGGAAGCTAAAGGAGGACCTGGAGCAGGGATTGGAGCAGGAAAGGGCTCGACTACTAATCTCTTTCTACGCACACTCTCTTCCAACCCGCGAACAGATTTTCTCTTCTGTAGAAGCTTCATTTTGGAAGCCATTTGCACAAGAAGGACTTGCATGGAGCTTTGGAGACTAAATGTGAGGGAGAGAGGAAAAGGTCCTAGTGGAAAGGCAAAGATTTTGGAGAGATGATGTGTCGATTTGGAGAAGATGGGTAGAGTCTAGGGCAAGCTCGAACCGCCCCAAATGAAGAAGGAAGAGGAGAGGAACTTGGTTCCTAAACGGGTAATTTGAAGAGTAAAAATCGATGGGAGGAGATATTTGAGAGAAATCTTTGGTTTGAGAGAGAAGAGATGGAGAGCTTTTGGTTTGATGGGAGGAAGAAGATGAAGGGCTGAGTCGGCTCAAGAAAAAATTCTCAATAAGAAGAGAGCGCCCGAAGGGTTTTGATAAAATTACAAGTTTACCCTTGGGTCGACCCTGGGGGTCGACTCATGGCACAGAAAAATTCAAAAGAAGGTTGGAACAATTTTGAAAAAATTTAAAACTCTGAGAGAAGGATGTTTACCCAAATATTGATCATGTGAATGATAGTTTTGAGCTTTTGATCTCTTAAGAAAAATGAGAATTGAGCTCAATAGATTTAGTTCAATAAATTTTTGGCATTAAGAATTTGGAATCACAAAGATACTTAAGCTGATGGATCAAAGATTCCTAGTTCTCTCCTAATTTCATAAAATCTATCTTCACTTAAGGCCTTGGTAAAGATGTCAGTCAATTATTTTTTAGTACAAACATAATCAAGAATTATATCTTTATTTTGATATGTTCTCTTATGAAATGATGCCTAATTTCAATATGTTTTGATCTAGAATGCTGAATTGAATTTTTAGTTAGATTTATAGCACTAGTGTTATCACATCTTATGGGAGTTTTATTGAGTTTGATGCCAAAGTCTTCAAGTTGTTGCTTAATCCACAAGATTTGAGCACAACAACTTTCGACAGTAATGTATTCGGCCTCGGCCATAGACAGTGCTATCGAGTTTTGCTTCTTGCTAAACCAAAAGATTAAGTTAACTCAAAAAAATTAGCAAGTTTCACTAGTACTTTTTCTATCTAATCTACATCCAGCAAAATCGGTATCTGAATATCCTATCAAGTCAATTGATGAGTCCTTAGAATACCATAGTCCTAGAGTTTGTGTACCATTTAAATATCTAAAAATTCTTTTAACTACATTCAAGTGTGATTCTTTTAGATTTGATTGAAAGCGAGCACAAAGACAAACACTAAATATAATATCTGGTCTACTAGCAGTTAAATACAATAGAGAATCAATCATACCTCTATAAAATTTTAAGTCTATATTTTTACCTCCATCCTTGTCAAGCTTGCATGATGGGCTCATGGGTGTACCAATTGCTTTGGAGTTCTCCATTCCAAATCTTTTGAGTAGTTATCTTGTGTATTTGCTTTGGATGATGGAGATTCTTTTCTTTGTTTGTTTGATTTGGAGTTTGAGGAAGAATGTGAGTTCTCCCATCATGCTCATCTCGAACTTCTCCTGCACGAGCTTAGCAAAATCTTGATAAAGAGTTTCATTAATAGACCCAAAAATAATGTCATCAACATATATTTGTATAACTAATATATCATTTTGATTTCTTTTAATGAAAAGGATTGTGTCTACATTTCCTCTTAAAAAATCATTATTAAGCAGAAATTTGCTTAGTCTTTCATATCAAGCCCTAGGTGCTTATTTCAAACCATATAATACTTTATTTAATTTAAAAACATGATTAGGAAAAGCATGTTTTTCAAAATCTGGAGGTTGTTCTACATAAACTTTTTCAGCAATATATCCATTTAGAAAAGCACTTTTGACATCCATTTGAAATAACTTAAAATTTATAAAGCAAGCATATGCAAGTAGAAGTCTAATTACTTCTAATCTAACAACAGGTGCAAAGGTCTCATCAAAATCAATTTCTTCTTCTTGATTATAACCTTTTGCAACTAATCTCACTTTATTTCTTATCACATTTCTATGTTCATCTAATTTATTCCTATATACCCATTTTATGTCAATTATTGAATAATTTTTAGGTCTTGAAACTAAAGTTCATACATTATTTTTTTCAAATTAATTAAGTTCTTCTTGCATTATATTTATCCAATTATAATTTTTTTCAACTTCATCTATGGTTTTAGGTTCAAGATGAGAGACAAAAGCAAAATGATTGAATGCATCTCTAAGTGAAGAGCGAGTTCTTACACCATGTGTAGGATCACCAATGATTAGTTCCTTGGGATGATTGTGATCATACCTCCATTCTTTGGGTAGATCATTTATACCTTGAGGTTGTTCTTGTTGTTCTTCATCTTCCTTATCCTGTTTATCTTCATGTTCTTCATTATCTTGAATGGTTGAGTCTTTTAGAGTGATCTCTTTCATCCCTTCTATAAAAAGATCTGCATCATCAATACCTTCATTATTCCTTAAAGGAAGTCGTTAGTTTTATCAAAAACCACATGTATTGACTCCTCTACTACTAAAGTTCTTTTGTTGAAAACTCTAAAAGTTTTGCTAGAAGAGGAGTAACCAAGAAAAATCGCTTCATCGGATTTTGCATCAAATTTTTCTAGTCTTTCCTTACCATTATTTAAAACAAAACATCAGCAATCAAAAACATGAAATATGCAATGTTTGGTTTTTTTTCTTTCCAAAGCTCATAAGAAATTTTTTTAAAAATTGGTCTAATTAAAGCATGATTTAATATGTAACATGCCGTGTTAATTACTTCCACCCAAAAATATCTTGAAAGGTTGCTTTCACAAAGAATGGTACGGGCCATTTCTTCAAGAGTTTTATTTCTTTTTTCTACTATCCCATTTTGTTGGGATATCCTAGGTGCTGAAAAGTTATGGTCAATACTTTTTTCATCACAAAATTTTTCAAAATCTTATTTTTCAAATTTGATTCCATGATCACTTCGAATATTTTGAATTAAAAAATCTTTTTCATTTGTGACTTTTCAATAAAATTTTGAGAAAATATGAAAAATTTTATCTTTATGTGCCAAAAAGAAGATCCATGTAAAATAAGAAAAATTATCAATAATTACAAAACTATATTATTTTCCACCTAGACTAGTAGTTCTAGTGGGTCCAAATAAATCCATGTGCAATAGTTCTAATGGCCTAGAAGTTGAAACAATACTTTTTGATTTGAATGAGATTCGTGTTTGTTTATCTATTTGGTATGCATCATAAATTCTATTTTTTTCAAAATTCAATTTGGATAAGCCGATAACCAATTCCTTTTTAATAAGTTTTGAAAGTGAATGCATGCTAATATGTGTAAGCCTACGATGCCAAAGCCAACTAGTCTCATTAATCTTGACATTCAAGGCTACTAGGCATTGCATGTTTATTTTGGAAAGATCATTCAAATCTACCATATAAACATTACCATGTCTATGCCTAACAAATTTAATGCCTTCATTAATAGGACAATTACAATGCAAACTGAAGATTCAAAAATGACTTTGTATCCTTTATCATAAAATTGACTGATGCTTAATAAATTATGTTTTAAACTATCTACTAATAAAATATTTTTAATATACTTGGAGGGAGTGATACCAATGTTACCTATACCGATGATCTTTCCTTTGCCATTGTCTCCAAAGGTGACCATCCCTCCATTTTTAGCATCAAGTGTGATAAATTGAGATTCATCATCAGTCATGTATCTTGAGCACCCGCTATCTAGATATCATTTTCGGTTTGCTCCTTGGGATGCAAGACACACCTACACACAAGAGTCAAGTTTTGACTTTAGGTACCCAATTTTTCTTGGGTCCTTTTTGGTTAGTCATAATAGTTCCTTTTGGAACACATATTTTCTTTACATTATAATTTTTAGATTTGTTAGAAAAATATGAATAGGATTTGTGTCCTACTCTACCACATTTAAAGCAAGTTATATTTGAAAACTTGTTGTATGATGAGTTTACAAAGATATTTTTCAGAAATTTTTGTTTCTTTAAAGGGTTATATCCAAGACCGGCTTTATCATAAATGGCCTTTTGATTGTCAAGTATCATGTGAAGTTTATTTGAACTTAAAGTGAATTTTTCAATCATTGGTTTTAACTTCGCTATCTCAATTTTTAAGTTCAGATTTTTTTGAGATAGGATTGATTTTTCATTTGAAATACTCTTATTTTCTTTTAGTAAAGATTGATTCTTTGTTCTTTACCCCTAGCTTCTTTAGTTCATCAATTAGATCATAAAATGCTTCATGAAGTTCTTCAAAGATAAAGTCAATAGGAGTTTTAGTATTTACCTCATTTTCATGTGCCATAAGGCACAAGTTGGCTTGTTCATTTGAGTCTTCTTCTTCGGAGCTTGACTTATCGCTTCCACTCCATGTAGCCATCATGGCCTTCTTCTTGTACTTCTTGAGACCCTTCTTCAGTTGTGGGCATTCAGACTTAAAGTGTCTCAATTTTTTGCATTCATAACAAATAAGATGTTGCTCCTTATCTTTCTTTTTGCTATGTTCCCTTTTGTAGGTATCCTCTTCCTCATTCCTTGTCTTCTTTTCTTCAAAATCTTCTTAAACCTTCTAGTAATGAGGGCCATTTCTTCATCCTGCTCTTCACTTTTTGTATCATCAGATTCTTCATCAGATTGAGCAGTGGACTTGAGGGCAATTATCCTCTTCTTTTTGACATCTTCTTCTTGGTGTTGTTTCATGCTTAGCTCATGTGTCATCAGTGATCCTAGAAGCTCCTCTAAGGGTAGGATATTCAGATCTTTGGCTTCTTGGATTACAGTCACTTTGGCCTCCCAAGTCTTTGGTAAAGACCTAAGAATCTTTCTCACGAGATCACTGTTAGAATAAGACTTACCAAGACTTTTTAGACCATTAATAATATCAGTAAAATAAGTAAACATCTCAGTTATTGATTCATCATGCTCCATTTTAAAAAGTTCATATTTATGCACAAGCATGTTGATTTTTGATTCCTTCACTGGATTAGTTCCTTCATGAGTTACTTCTAATCTATCCCATATTTTCTTAGCGGACATGCATGTTGAAATATGATTAAATTTATTAGCATCTAGAGCACAATACAATACATTCTTGACTTTAGTATTTAGTTGAGCCATTTTCTTATCAACCTCATCCCATTCTTTTTTGGGTTTGGTTGATTTCACACCATCAATTATTTTAGTGGATGTGTGTGGTCTATTTACTATGATACTCCACATATCATAGTCAAGTACTTGAATAAAGATTTTCATCCGAGCTTCCAATAGGTATAGTTTGATCCATTGAAAAGTGGAGGTCAGTTGGTGGACTGCCCCTTGGCTAATGAAGTACCAACTTGAGTTGCCATAGATCTTTAGCTCTTTGATGGTTAAATCAAAATAGGACTAGAGCACCGAGCTCTGATACCACTTGTTGCCCAGCTATGCAACCCAAGAGGGGGGGGATGAATTGGGTTTCTAAAAATTTAAAATTAAGTTACACCTATGAGGATTATTTAACAATGAGTAGGATAAATGTGGAGAGTGAAATTTATATAAGATGTAGAAGTTGGATACAAGAATGCTAGAAGATAAGAAAATTTAAAAGGAGAGCAAGTAGCACAACACAAACAAAAAGATTTATAGTGGTTCGGTGCCAACCTTGCACCTACATCCACTCCCCAAGCTCCTACTTGGGAATACAAATCTACTAAACCGTATTCAACTAGAATACAATGTTGGAACCTCCGACTCTAGCTATTACAAGCTAGAACACTTATTCTTAGGTACAAACCAACCCAATACAATCTGATTCAAGGTTCGGATCAACCTTTGCACATTTTGAAACCCTTCCAAAATAAAATATCAACTCAAAATAGAGTATAGCAGTTAATCACATAGAAATACAGATGTAGCTCCTTTAATGAGTAAATAAAGCTTTAAATATACTTTACACAATAAGAACGAAGCTCTTCTAATTTCTCTCAAAGTGGTTGAAGACTTGAATGAGCTCTTGAGGGGTTGGTGATCTTGAAATAAAAGCTTCTTAAACTTTTAAGAGGGCTCTTGCTTAGGGTTGAAATAAATGCTTGAAGAATCTTTTCAAAATCTTGTTAATTTCCTCCTTTTAGTGCCTTTTATAACTTCAAATGATGGTGGAGAGTAATCTGGGCTGAAATAGAGCCGTTAGAGCATATTAAATGGGCATTAAATGCAGCCAAAACGAGCTAAAAACTAGCTGTTGCAGAAATTTTTCGTCGCAGGGGTCGACTCATTGGGTCGACTCATGCTCATGAGTTGACTCATGGGGTCGACTACTGTGGCACAGAATAGAAAATGACTGTTCTATAATTTTGGCCTACACAGCAGCAAAGGTCGACTCATAGGGTCGACTTATGCTCAGGGGTTGACTCATGGGGTCGACTCACAGAGTGTGCCAGTCAAAAAAAAAATAATGTGTCATTCAGCCCCTTTTGACATGAGTTAACTCATGGGGTCGACTCAAATATATAAACATGATTTTCTTTCAAAATATATATCCAAAAATATTGAAATTACCTCCAATAGATTACAAATCTTCTGCTCTTGCTCTTGAGGCTTCCGAATCAGAACTTGATAAAATTATAATTTTATCGCTAAAATATAATAAATCTTTTTCCAAGCCAAAATCATTAGTAACCCCCTCAAATACTTTGTAATCATCAAAATCAATTCAAGGAGCAACAACCACACTCCTTAATTAAGCCCGATCCACTATTCACAAGCAAGTGCAAGGCCGTCATTGAGTCTCTCACCTAATAATTATTGGGGCCCAATCCTATCCTTATCCTGGAGCAATTCTTTGCTAATAGAGTGGTTGTGTATTTTCAGTGCAACTGAACCACCGTAACCAACCAAAAATAATTAACTGAACCACTGTAACCAATTGAAAACAATCTACAATAGTGGAAGACCTATGGACTTAATATTTATGGAGAGTTTTATGTTTAGGTCTCATCTAATCAGCCATTATATGATCGATCTAATTGGCATAGGCTAAACCAAAATACCAAGCAACCTTATTCAAGACTCAATCTTCAAAATTGGCCAGATAAGTGAAGATCGGTGGGGGTTCTCCCATTGCTTTTCTTAAACACCAATAAATTAATCAGATCAGCTAACAGAACCAATTAAATAACCATCTCTCAATTACTTTTCTTATATACTAATAGGTCAATTGGTCTAAATAGGTTAGCTCAAGCGAATCATGCTCAAGCCATCGAGCCAAATTAGGTCTTTAGGTTAATCAATTTTATATATGAAATTCAATCGATTTGATCAATAATAATTACATAATCATATAACTTAATTGATCTAATCCTAATCAACACTTGACTCAGTTTAATCAATTACGTAATTGACTTAAACTCATAATGTTTAAATCAAAAACCATAGATGTAATCTAATTACATGACCTAATTTTTAATTTTTTCACAACCAAAATCCTCATGCATAAATACAAATTTCAGATTTTCAAACTAAGTTTCAGATCTAAATTCTTTGCATGAAAGGTAAGTTTTAAATTATGAAAATAATTTTTAGATTTAACTTACAAATATATATCTCATATATGTATGTAAAATTTAGATCTAAACAAAAATTCATATCTTAACAGAATATCATATATCTTATATACAAATCATGAATCATATCAAAAATAAATTTTTAACCTAAATATGCATTCATATGTCTCATATATGAATCATGAATTTGGTTAAATAAAATTTTAGGTTCATGTATGCATCTACATATCACATAATTATGAACTAAAAACTATTCTAGAATAAAATTCAAATCTATGCATACTTTCACATATCAATTATATATTTTAAAATTAAATCTAAAATAAATTTTAGATTCAAAATACTCATCTATATATCTCATGTAATAAGAAAAAATCAAATTTTGAAATATTTTTTAAAATATATGTGTTAATTTTATGTATATAAAATCCATGGCCTTGATACCATTGTTGGAATTTTAATCGGGGCATGCATGTATGTTTCAATTTTTTTTTTAAATATCATAATAAAATAATAGATTAAAATATTTTTTAATATACATCATGCATGCATAAAATATGAACCACTAGGATCTACTTCATATACTGAAATTGAACATATACTGAAATTGAATAAGTGATCGAATCGTATACCTATTTCGTAATTTCTTTCTTCAAATCTAGATCTGAAAGAGAAGAGGCTCTCTCTTAGCTGTGCAAGTATCCAACTCTATGGATATCCACTCAAGATCAGTCTGAAATAGCTCTCTTTGATATTGATTTTTTTTCTCTGAGAAAAATCAGCCTGCAAATCTGAACGAAGTCTGGATCGCTATCAACTTTTTGATCCTTTCCTTGATCTTCTTCTTCTCTTACTTTTCTTTTCTATATTATGTAGCAACCAGGGATTAAAAATTAGCAAAGAATATGGGATGCCCAAACACTTTTGGATGTTGAAAATGGAGGACGCCCAAGCTTGGGCGTTGGATCTCTGAGGGAGAAGAGAGGGAGAAGAAAAAGAGGGGGTGTAGGCTCTTCAAGGGAGGCATGGAGCTGTTGGTTGAATTTTCTAGAGGCCTTAAGGAAGACCCTTTTAAATTGGCATAAGGTTTGAATCCTATTCAAAATCAAACAACAACTTAATACACGTCCTACTTGTATTAGGAATCCTTATTTCTTTAGTTATTTGACTCCCTTTTGGAGATCCTTTAGGTGCCAACTATTAGTGTTGAATTTGTGCCCTAGAAGCTAATTATTGACTAACACATTATATAATTCTCAGGCTTAAACTTGTACTTATAATCTTTTTATTATCAATAAAAAGCTTTTTCATTCTAATCATGTTTGTGTCCATGATTTGTTCTAGAAATTAATAAAGATGATTTTTGTATATTCTTAAAGAGTTAAAAATTTAAGATATATATTAATTAGTGATTAATTTTTAAATACTTTTGATCAAAAGATCATCACGAAGGACAGTGATTAATTTATTTGAGATCGATGTACAGTTCACCTCCCTTATGGGCAGATGAGTCTCGAATTTGCAATGTAGAGATACTGGGGTAAAGGTGTAGGTGGTTGTTAGAGAATAACTTGTATTAAGTATGACCAACATGAGAACCACATGGATATCTAATCACTCGTCAGTGATCTTCTCGATGCTGTAGTGGTGTGAGTGATCTTTTGATTTACGATGCCATTGGCTATTCATAGTGAGGCTACTGGGTTTGACAGCATGTTCTTTTGATCTTTAGCCATTCGGATCCTTGCTGCGTATGTTAGCTTCAGTAGGTTCAGATTCACTGTTTGGAGTAGGATGCACCTAGATGAAATCTATCGACATTGGTAGAAAAGAAGAAGTCCTATGTGATTTGTAAGATTGAGTTTAAAAAGTCTTTGGCCAAAACAAGTGTGAATACTGGAAAAGAGTTTTTACGAGATTCACAAATGAACTCGAGTCAAGCCAATTTAGCATATGACTGACGATGGAGTTTGACGAGTTCTTTATGACCTCCATCAAGTCGGAACTCATGATAGAAGGATTGAATCATATGATAACTGTACCTAGAGATTTATACTTTCATTCTATTAGATTGTCACTACATACTGCTAGGTGTCACTGATAGATTGTGAGACTCATCGGGCATCATTTTGATGATCGATGGCCCTTGAAGGGTAGAATTAAAAATGTTCCAATCTATCGAAAAGAATTTTGATGATATTGTGATGGAGATCACAATATATTTCACTACCAGATAGAATGGAACCTATAGGATCACATATTAAGGGATTTAATCTCAAATTTGCCAATTGGGCTTATAAAGTTTTAATTGGATTAGGATTTATTAAAATCCTATAAGGTTTATGAGAATCATGCTACCACATGGTTAAACTTAATTTTTCTCGAGACTTTGATTTGATCAAGTTCATAGTCTTGAACCTAACCTAAATCCATTTGGATTTAATTGGGATTTTAATTGTGAACCCAAGAAGATTTGATTAAGTCAATTAGTTGACATAATTATCCTAACATTATCTCTTCTTTATCTCCTAATTATCTTTAAGTATGCATGTGGAATAAATAGAAGAATGGGTGGTGCCTACTTTTGCTTTTGGCATGAAATGGATGCCAAATCCTAGGACATGGCAGAGGGGCCCACCCCCTCTGATGTGGCATGGCCTAGAGGAGAGAGTGGGGCCATGCCCCCTTTTATTTGGATAGAAACCCTATTGTAGGACGTCAAGGGTTGGTGCCCCAACTACCTGACATGTATTCCTAGGATACCTCTTGTACATACCTAAAGGGGCTGATCATATACTATTTATATCTTATTTTAATTAAAATAAATCAGATTAAAAAGGTAGAAGATTCTTATGAGATAAGGATCTACCTTTCTAAGATAATTGGGTTCCTATTATGTGTCAGGATAGTACCTATATAAAGGGTATGTCTCTACGATTTCTAGGTAATTAATTTTTGATGAAAAATCTCTCTCTCTCTCCCTTCTTCATGCCTCCTCTCCTTCCTCTCTTCTCTTCCACGCCCAAGAGTTGGGCATCCCTCTTTTCACATGCCAAGAGGTGCTGCCTTGTCTTCAAGAGTGAAGATCAAGGAGAAGAAGAAGAAGGCTGCTGATCAAGGAGTTGATCCCACAGTTCAGATCAAAGTGTTGATCAAAGTACTCAAAGCTAAGATTTTTCTTGAAAAGAAGAGTCTTCTATAAAGAGAAATTAGTTCAAGATCGATCCCGGTGGATATCCGTAGAGGCCAAACGCGTGTGCGGCTCGAGTATCTACGAATTCATGATCATCAGAAGTGGTGAATATCTATCCGCATCAAGGTAATGAGATCTGATCTCATATTTATTTTTAAATTTGAGATTGTATATATGTATTTTCTCTTAGGCTTAGGTAGGATTAGATTTGATCTATTACATGTGGGGGTTAAAGGGTTTAACCCGTTTGTTTTTCATTGCGGTTTTCAAATTTTTGAAATCTACATATACTGCCTATCCAATTTTCTAACAGTGGTATCAGAGTCACAAATTTTAAAAACACATATGATCTAATTTTTAGATTAGATCTGAGAGTTTTAATGATTTAAAATTAATTTTATGCTAATATAAGGTTGTCCTGGTATAGGGTTCACCCCCTATATTGCAAAGGTTATCCTAGCACAAGATTGATCGATTTTAAAAATTATTTTTGAAATAATTAAATCAAATCTTTTAGATCTAAAAATTAGCATATGTGATTTATTTAATTTTGAGTTCAGATTTAAAATTAAAATGATTAAAAGTTTACATCAAACTAATATAAAGTTTTTTGATATAGGATTTACCCTTTATATTGTAAAGGTTATCCTAGTTTCATGTGAATCAATTTTTGAAAAAATATTTTTAAAATATTTTAATCATTATTTTAGATCTGATTTTATATCTATTTGATATGTGTAGATTTAGTTTTAGATCTAAAATTTAATGTATATATGATGCATATTTAATTTAGATCTGAAACTATGTATATTTGATATATAAAACTAGGTCTAGATCTAAAATAGTTTCAAGATCATAAGCCACTAATTGCATATAATAAAATATAATCTAAAAATTATTTTAGATCTGAAATTGTATTATTGCATGTGGATATGGGATGAACAAATTAGGTCTAAGTGATCAAACTATAATTAAGATCTAATTGATTAGATCAGGCTAGAACCTATTTTTGATTTTGAGTAGTTGATTGAACCTGTTGGTGTAGAATTCCGTCGATGCTAGAAAAGCTGGAGTCGAGGGTATCGCGGCCGCATCAGGACTGCAAGGAAAGTCTAAACTGGAGTTGGGGGTGCTCTGGCAAGACCCTCCGATGCTCAAGTCAGTATTATGCTTCAACAGAAATGGAGCACTCGAATGGGATTTTAGCAGAGTTTAGAGATAGAGCTTAGAGCTTAGAGGAGAACGTATCTGAGGAGTTTCTTTTATAGATGAAAGAGTGTAACCGATTGACAGCGACGTCCGTAACTGCCTGATAGTGGGCCGTTCAGGGCCACATGGAGTTTGTTACGGAGAGTAGTGGAGTCCGTTGTCGTGACTTGCCAGAGAGTGGTGGGGCCACGTGGAGTTTGTTACAGAGAGTGGAGTGGTGTCCGTTGTCACGATTTGCTGGGGAGTTCGGGCCGGATGGCTGAAGCTCGGTTGGGACGTTGGTGGAGCGGAATAGCTCTCTATCTCAGCAATCTAAGAGAAGCTCAGATATTTTTGAAGTTGTTGATGGGTTAACTGTTGTTGGGTGACTTAGGCGCTGATGCTGCAGATGGAAGTCATCCGCTGTAGAAGTCTGGACGAAAACTTTCTGTCGGAGAAATCCGACTGGAGTCTGATTGCTAGAGAAGTCCGTCTGAAATTTATCCGACGTAGAAGCTTATCTGAAGACTGTCTACTGGAGAGGTCCGATTACATGAGGAATCTGACAGAAGGTCGATCGATAGCGAAATTCGAAAGGTATTGTGGAAGTTCGTCCGCTGGAGGAGTCTGGAGGACATTGTGGAAGGTCGACCGCTGGAGGGGTCCGAAGGAAATTTGTCTGTTGGAGGGGTCTGGTTGGCACTATTGAAGGTTGATGGCTGGAGAGGTACGGAAGAACTGAAGATAGTCGGTCACTGTAGAAATTCGGCTACTGGAGTTCGTCTGTTGTAGAAGTTCATCTGGAATCCATCCGCTGTAGAAGTTTGGATGGAGTCTGGTTCTTGTAGGAGTCCGGAAGGAGGCCGCTTACTGTAGAAGCTCAGATGGAGATCGGTTATCGTAGAAGCCTGGATGGAGACCGCTTATTGTAGAAGCTGGGATGAAGTCTGCTTGCAATAGAAGTTTGGAGTAGAAATCTGGCTGCTGGAGCCCGTCAGTTGTAGAAGTTTGTCTGGAATCCATCCACTGTAGAAGTTCGGACGGAGTCTGGTTCTTATAGGAGCTCGGATGAAATTTGGAAGGCGGTCGACCATCGTAGAAATTTGGATGGAGTCTGGATACTGTAGAAGTCCTGCTGTTGGAGAAGCTCGGATATTGACGAAGTCCAAAAGAAGCTCGGAGTAAAGTCGATTGTGACAGGAGGAAGTTTGGAAGAGATTCGGAGAGTAGTCGATCACTGTAGAAAATTGGCTGTTAGTGAAGTCCAGAGAGCATTTGAAGCAGTCCGATAGACAACTAAAGGAGCTCATTATTGGAGAAGTCAAGAAGTCCGGAGGGTACGATAGGAGTTCATCCATTGGAGGAATCTGGAGGACACTATGGAGGATCGACTGCTGGAGGAGTCTGGATGGTACTGTGAAATCTTGGATGGCCGAAAAAGTTCAGAAAGATGCCGCATAAGGTCGGAAGCCGAAAGAGTCCTAGGAGGGTTGGCCTCTTATGAACTTCGGCTCAGATTATTTTATACCCAACACCAGTCCTCCTACTTTCGAGTTCGGGTTTCGAATGAAGAAAGTATAGAGAAATTTTTACAGTCGAAGTTGCCCCCTTGATTTTCGTACTCGATTATTTTAAGATATTTTGGCATTTGGCATGCCGGTGCTGGAGTTTTTCCAAATCGAGGTGATCCAAAAAGATTTTTTCAGAATTCCTACTGGAGCGTTGCCCTAGGTATGGTGCAATAATGATTCTATCAGTCGTTAGCTATCTGCCATGATGAGTGGGACACGCGGTGGTTGTAGGTCGGCCAAAGGAGATCTGCAATCATTATTGCGCCGGACCCTGAGGTCTATTTAAACTCATCCCCCTCCTTCAGGGATTTCACCTTGCTTGAGATTTTTCTTCGATCTCCTCTTCTTCCCTGAGAGCTTCGTCCTCCTCCAGCATCCTTCTCGATCTTAGGCACCCTTCAGGTCGACCTCCATCACCTTCACTGCCCTCCTGCACCTCTCAGACCAGCCTAGGTTAGTTTCGGAACCCTTCTTTTTCTTGCTATTCTTTCATTTTTTCTCCTCTGCGTTCCGCCCGTTCGGTTTCTCCATGAGTGCCTTGTTTCCTATTTTTCTCACTTTTTTCGAGATTTTTTGAGGTTTTCATTTGATTCAAAATGTCCTTCAATACTTCCTACTCTAGCAGTTCTAGAAGTTCGTCAGCTCCAGCCCCCCAAAATCCTAGTTCTATAGATGGACCTCGTCCAATCTTTATACCAGACACCATTCCCAGCTCTCTGATCTCGGACGAACTCTCACTGATTAGGATTTAGTACGGAGTTCCTCTGGAGTACAAGCTTGAGCATCCCAGGCCAACCGACCGGGCTAGCGCCCCTCCCCCTGGCCGCTTTTGTTTATACTAGGAAGCCTTCCGCATCGGGCTTCGACTTCCACTCCCACCTTTTGTTGTTGCTCTTTTTCACTTTTTAAATATTTCTCTAGTTTCTATAGCACCAAACTCCTTTAGGTTTCTTATAGGATTTCTTTCCCTTTGTCGTTTAGCTAAAGTTCGGCCAACACTTCTCTTGTTTAGAAACTTTTATACCTTCAAGCATCATCCTTCGAAAAAAGATTGGTGGTACTGCTCCCCCCAGTTTGGTAAAAAGAGGTTGCTGAAAGGTGCTCCCTCTTCTATCCACAACTGGAAGGAGAGGTACTTCTACGTCCGATACCCGACCCTGATGCTGGGGTTGCCCCCCTGGGGCTCCCTGAGGGACTCCATCCGTCGGGCTTCTAGCTTGGGAAAGGACATCCTTGAAGCCTTCAAAAAACTTAAGACTTATCCAGCTCCTCTCCTCCCCGACCTTCTAAAGGAGCAACTTTTATTCAATGTCGGCCTGAGCCCTCTCAACCCTACCGGTACTTTTCTTTCTCAAGTCATTCACTGCTTCCTCTGTCTCTTATTCTGTTTCTAAGCTGTGCTGATCTTTTTTCATTGCAGATATGGACGCAGACGTAGCTTGAATACTAGCCAAGGGTCTCAAGGCCCACAAGAGAAAAGGCGCCGCAACTTCTAGGTCGGTGAAGAAGGTGAGGGTAGAGGAGACAAGCTCGGTCGTGCTTGCTCAGGCAGCCATTACCGTTGATGCCCCCTCCGACGTCGAGCCCGCAGTCCCCTGAGCTTCTTCAAGAAGCCCACCGACCGAGGTTCCCGCTCCCGAGTCTCGTCCCTAGGAGGCACCGGGGGCCGAAAGGAAGAGAAGGAAGAAGACGGTAGTCCGCAAGATCAGCAGCAACGGGGCTGCCATCGAAAGGTCCAACGGCTCCGAAGAGGATCCGGGGGAGAATCTCTTCAACAACAGGGATTTAATAAAAAGGTTGGTCGATAGGTGCGTTTTGTCCGAGATCGTCCACAGGATCGTCCATGCCGATCCTGAACAGCGGATTTGGGACTCTCTTGGGTCCTTTCTTGAGGTAGGCCAATTTACTTTTTTCTTTCTTTCGCTTCTTTACTTAGCTTATTCCTTAGCTTTTATATTGACTTCCTGGCCACTCTTGTAGATTGGACACCAGCTCATCGCCAACATCGAGGTGATGAACAATGCAAAGAAGGAAGCAGCCCAGGCGGAGGAAGGTCGCCAGACTGAGGCTGCCTACCTTAAGGAAAAGGTCGTCGAAGTTACAAGTCTCCAAGAGGCGCTCCAGAAGGAGGAACAAACTTCGACGGATCTGAAGGCTATCTTGGAGGAGGAAAGAAAGAAGGCAGAGGCCGAGGTCTCCAATCCTAATTGAAGCATCCCATAAGTTATGATGGATATAACTATTTCTCCATTCTGAAACTCCGTTGAGTTATGGCGTTCCAAGTGGAGTCCATTGAGAGACTATGCCATTGTCCTTAAGATAGTTTAGGAACTCCCGACTAAGGTATTCACCTCCTCGATCTGATCGAAGAACCTTAATGGGCTTTTCTATTTGTTTTTCTACTTCATGTCTGAATTCTTTGAACTTTTCAAAGGTTTCAGACTTGTGTTTCATTAGAAACACATACCCATACCTAGACATATCATCGATAAAGGTAATGAAGTAGACATAGTTGCCTCTAGCCGGCACATCAAATGGGCCGCACACATCCGTATGTACTAGGGCAAGTAGATCTGTGGCCCTTTCCCCATGTCCCACAAAAGGGAGCTTGGTCATTTTGCCTTGAAGGCATGATTCATAAATTGGATATGACTCGAAAGTCAACAGACTCAATAGCTCAGATTTCTCCAATTTGTTAACCCTGTCTTTCGCTATATGACCTAGCCTTAGGTGCCACAGATACCTATCATTTAGACTATCTCTAGGCCTTTTAATTCTCATTGCATTCACATTTTGCTCGATATGAAATACAGATACATCAATATGTAGCTGATAGAGATCATTAATAAGAAAATCATTTGCAACTTTATTATTTTCATAAAATATGTTACAATGGTCCTTATGAAAGCTAATCACATAGCCTTCTTGTGCTAAACATGAAACAAAAATCAAATTCTGCTTGCTACAGGCACATAATAACAGTCTCTAAGAACTAAATCTAATTCTAACAGTAATCGCAGAGGGTAGGTTCCCACAGCCACAGCAGCAACTCTTGCTCCGTTCCTGATGCGTAGGATCATGTCCCCATCCCTCAGCCTCCTGCTCTCCTCAAGATCCTGCATAGAAGTGCACAAATGAGCACTAGAACCAGAGTCAAGTATCCAACTGGATGTAGAGGAAATCGTAAGATTAAATTTTATAACGAGCATACCTCCAGAAGGACCATCCTTCTTGTTCTTCAAGGTGGCCAGTTATTGAGAACAGTTTCGTTTCCAATGGCCGTCTGAATTGTAGTGAAAATATTTTTTCTTTTCAGCAGCCTTCTTCTTTAGTTCTGTCTTCTTCCTTTTCCCATCCTCCTTCTACTTTTTCACAAAATTTTTTTTCTTTCCAAAAGATTTTCTCTTGAAAGAAGTCCACTCCACAGTAAGGACTGAGCCTTTTGAGGTCTTCAAAGAAAGCTCAGCCGTAACCAACATGTTCATTAACTCAGCCAAGGTACACTACATCTTATGCATATGGAAGTTCATGATGAACTGACCATATGCATCGGACAAGGACTGAAGGATCACATCAATCTGAAAATTCTTGTCTAAGATGATACCAAGCTTCTCAAGCTCCTCAAGATCCTTGATCATTGTCAAACAATAATCTGGGACTGACTGTCCATCATGCATTTTAGCCTTAAAAAGTCTTTGGCAGACTTGATACTTGGCTGTGCAACTTTGTTCACCAAACAACTCTTGTAGGTGAGCCAACATTTGGGGGGTAGTCATAATATTCTCATGCTGGCGCTGTAAGTCATCAGATATGGCACCCAATATGTAGTACCTGGCTTTGTTATCGTCATCCATCCATTTTTCCAGAGACGCTCTCTGTTCAGCAGTTGGACGTGCTGGTATGGCAGGTGGGTCCTGGTCCAAGACATGAGTCAGTTTCTTGGAACCTAGAATAATTCTATAGTTTCTCAACCAGTCCTTGAAATTAGGTCCAGTCAATCTGTGGGTGTCTAGTATTTTGGTCTGGGGGTTGGACGCAGACATGTTTCCTGTAGAGAGTTAAAAGTTTCTAGTTAGATTTTACAATCAGACTTATCCAATTTGTTTAGGGGTTTCATTTTTAAACAAATTAGGCTCCTACTATTTTCTCAAATCCCTACACTCCCTAGGTAGAGATGTAAAAATCTCCGTGATTAGTGATTTCTAGTGGGTGGTGCAGTCTCACCGACTGGCTCACCACCTCACCTAACAGTTATTGGTGATGGGTCAACCAATGAGTGGATAACTCTTATCCAATGATTCTCTAATCATGGTGCACCCAAAACTTGGTCTCTAATTCATGAAGCTCACCGTGTCTGGAATATTGTTCCAATCTTTAGTTAAGTTAGGCCCACCATTTGCACGAACTAGATTCCTGATTGAGTCCCTCACCGTATTCGAAATATTGAGCACAACCCATCCTCTAATCCGTAGCATGCAATACCTAATGGACATGGTTGCATCTTTCTGGTGCAACTGAACCACTGTAACCAACCGAGAACAATCAATCCCGTGAAGGGCCCGCACATCCACAATGGTGGAAGACCTTAGACTTAATATTTTCTTAGGGAGATTTGACTTAGGTCTCATTAAACTTGAGTTGACATAGTCATAATAATTATGACTAACCTAGTGGTATGGGTTAGCTCGAATTGTTAGCCACTTTAAATCAGAACTAGGTCGACACATATGGCCAGGTAAGTGAGACCATTGGAAGGGATATGCCATTAACTCGATAAGAACGCATTCGAGTCGAGTAGCTCCCAATTAAAAACCATTCGATCGCATCTACCTAACTTACCTTAGACACCAAATTGTCGAACCAGAACCAATTGAGTTAGACTACAATCCAGGCTTTAACCACTGAGCCAAATTAGGTCTTAACTTGATCGAGTCACATATGAATGTGATTCAACCTTGACCTAGACTTTATCCTATTAGGCTGGTCAATTATTAGCTTTCATGATCCCACCTAACCAACTTTTGATTCGGTTTGATCAACCGCTAGACCTAATTAGGCTACCCAAGCCCAAACCCAATTTTATGAAAATGACTTAGATCTAAAATTCTCAATTTTAGATCTAATTGAATTTCGTAAGCTTAATTCATTTATTAAGTCTTGAGTTCATAAACAAAATATGTAAAATAAATCTTAGGATTTCAGGATCTAGGATTTTGTAGAAAAATAAGTTTGATTTCTGATTAAGGATGAACATGCAGCACCCCTACACATCATAAGAACACCCCATTGAATGGGAGGAGAGGGTCTTAAACCCTACTTTGTTTTTATGACTAGACGGCCATGAGAAACACCTTCATCAGAAATATTGATTTAACTACAAAACTAGTTAGATCTAAGTTACATATCACATATATAATTTCAGATCTAACTTATACATGCTTTGCATACATCTCATGTATTAAAATCTGATCTAATTAGTATGCTTTCATATCTGATATATCACATATAATATCTAAAAAATAAGATTTAAATTGAACTATTCAATATAAAATTTATTCTAGACAGTTACTAGAATAATTCTACAACTAGTCTAGGCATGCAGCAGATCAATCTTATGAATTAATTAAATTTTATTTTTTATTTTTTGATCTGAATATAATATTTATAATATTAAAAAATAATAAAATAAATTATATCTAATTTATATTTTAATCATATTAAAACATAAAACTTCAAGACTATTCATAGTTTAAACTATTCCTAGTCTAGTCAAGCATCTCATACATGTTAGTTCTACTTAGATTTAATTTTAAATTTTTTAATTTTAGATCCAATCACATCTAATGTGATATCTAAAATCTATTAATATCAGATAAATAAAAATAAAAATTAGATCTAAATTAGATCTAAAATAGAGCCATCAATCTGGCTCTGATACCAGTTGAAGAAAAAACCATCTTTTTCCTTATAGGATCTTTCAGATCTAATGAGATGTGGGGCAGAATATTTTTTAAAAAAATTATTCTACTTTATTTTAGATCTAAGATATATTAGATCTAATTTTTATTATCTAATATTTAATCTAAAATTAAATCTAAAACTTGAGAATTAGAGAAATACCTCTAGGATAACTAGATTACCCTGTAGATGATCGTAGCAATGCTCGAGGTTCAAAAATAGCCACACAGTCGCTTGGCCTCTATCAATATCCACTCAAGCAAGATCTGGATCATCTTCTCCTCATAAATCTCTATTCCAAAAATCAGATCTAGATCTGATCTGAAAGATCTTCAAAAGATCTTCTGAAGCTGGAGCAGTAGCTTCTCAACAAATCCCTGCAGCCTTCTGATCAGGGAGCCACCACGCCTTGGACAAGCACCAGATGAATGCCCAACTTCTTGGACGTGAAGAGGAGAGAGAGAAGACCAGAGGAAATATGGAGAAGTAGAGGGGAATCTCATTTTTGCTGGGTATTAAGCAGAATGTCTAAACCCTAGGCGCAGGTAGGGTTTAAATAGACCCTGCTGCGCCATGCAGTGCCACATCATTTGATCAATCAAAAAATTTTAATTAATTCTGGAAAAATTTTAATTGATGGAGTGATGTCATCTGATCATATCAGATAAAAACCCCACCAAACCCTCCTACTGTTGGCACCAACACTGGATAAACACAATTAGATTGGCGCCCAACAGTTTTAGTTGATCAAGGCATAGAGTCCTCATCTCATGGGACTCTATCCTTATCCACTTGGGACGCATGCCCAATCTAATCTTGGCACCCACTTTGAGGCTTAATTTAGTAGGTAGACACTCCACAAAAACTCTCCAATGACCTCTTGCCAAGTGGTCTTCAGTTTAAGATCTGTTGGGTATAAAATACCCCCCAGTTGAAGTTCATGATGGGAGTGACCCTCCGGGGACCCAACTGACTTTCGACCTCCGGTAACATCTCTTCAAACCTCCCGGGCGGCCGAGCCTCTGCCACACTCCCAAGTTTTGCCGACAGATAGGACCCCGCCAGCGTCGATCGGATTCTTCGCGACGTCCGGATTCCCACGGGAGCCGGACCTCACCCACGACTTCACCCGTAGGCTCCGCCCGGGCTCCTACGGGAGCCGGACTCTGCCCACGACTCTAGCTGCAGGTAAACTTCGTCCGGACTCCTATGGGAGCCGGACTTCATCCCTGACTCTAATCGCAAGTAAACTTCGTCCGGACTCCTACGGGAGCCAGACCTCGCCCACGACTTCACCTGCAGGCTCCGATCGGGCTCCTACGGGAGCCGGACTCCGCCCATGACTCCAGCTGCAGGTAAACTTTATCCGGACTCCTACGGGAGCCGGACTTCATCCTTGACTCTAATCATCGGTAAGCTTCGTTCGGGCTCCTACGGGAGCCGGAGCTCGCCCACGACTTCACCTGCAGGCTCCGCCCGGGCTCCTACGGGAGCCGGACTCCGCCCACGACTCCAGCTGCAGGTAAACTTCGTCTGGACTCCTATGGGAGCCGGACTTCGTCCCCGACTCCAATTGCAGGTAAGCTTCGTCCGGGCTCCTATGGGAGCCGAACTCCGCCCACGACTCCAGCTGCAGGTAAACTTCGTCCGGACTCCTACGAGAGCCGGACTTCGTCCCCGACTCCAATTGCAGGTAAGCTTCGTCTGGGCTCCTACGGGAGCCGGACTCCGCCAATGACTCCAGCTGTAGGTAAACTTCGTCCGAACTCCTATGGGAGCCGGACTTCATCCCCGACAACAATTGTAGGTAAGCTTCGTCCGGGCTCCTACGGGAGCCGGACTCCGCCCACGACTCCAGCTGCAGGTAAACTTCATCCGGACTCCTACGGGAGCCGGTCTTCGTCCCCGACTCCAATTGCAGGTAAGCTTCGTCCGGGCTCCTACGGGAGCCGGACTCTGCCCACGACTCCAGCTGCAGGTAAAATTCGTCCGGACCCTACGGGAGCCAGACTTCGTCCCTGACTCTAATCGTCGGTAAGCTTCATTCGGGCTCCTACGGGAGCCGGACCTCGCACACGACTTCACCCGCAGGCTCCGCCCGGGCTCCTACGGGAGCCGGACTCCACCCACGACTCCAACTGCAGGTAAAATTCGTCCGGGCTCCTACGAGAGCCGAACTTCATCCTTGACTCCAATTGCAGGTAAACTTCGTCCGGACTCCTACGGGAGCCGAAATTCGTCTCCGACTCCAATTGCAGGTAAGCTTCGTCCAGGCTCCTACGGGAGCCGGACCTCACCCACGACTTCACCCGCAGGCTCCGCCCGGGCTCCTACGGGAGCCGGACTCTGCCCACGACTCTAGCTGCAGGTAAACTTCGTTCGGACTCCTACGGGAGCCGGACTTCGTCCCTGACTCCAATTGTAGATAAGCTTCGTCTGGACTCCTACGGGAGCCGGACTCCGCCCTTGACTCTACTTGCAGGTATACTTCATCCGGACTCCTACAGGAGCCGGACTTCACTACCAATTCCAATTGCAGGTAGACTTCGCCCGAACTCCTACGAGAGCCAGACCTCGTCTCCAGCCCCAGCTGCGGGAAGACTCCGTCCGGGCTCCTGTGGGAGCCAGACTTCATCCCCGACTTCAACTGAAAGAAGACTCTGTCCGGGCTCCTGCGAAAGTCGGACTCCAGGCTCCTCTCAGACGGATAGTTAGCCACCTCTCTCCAGCTACAACTCCAATCGAACTTCAGCCGACAAGTCTAGACTCCCTGGCAGGCCGTAGTTATGGCCACGATTCTGCTCCACTCCCTTCGGCGAATCCTACGTGGCTCCATTACTCCCTACGGCAGATCCTACGCGGCTCCATTACTCCCCGGCAGGCCGCAATAACGGCCACAGTACTGCTCCACTTCCTGCGATGGATATCGCATGATTCTTCCATCCCCTGACAAGTCACGACAACAGATGCCGCTCCACTCCCTGCGGCAGACTCCACATGGCGCGCTTCGGTGATAGCCATGGGTCTACTCCACTACTCTTCGCAACAAACTCTGCCTGACCCTAGGCAGCCCACTACCAGACGGTTATAGATGTCGCTATCAGCTTGCAGCCCCCTCCGCCTATAAAAGGGGACCCCAGATATGTTATTATATAAGCTCTCATTTTTACCTAGAAACTCTGCTGAAATTTTCGTTTGAGCACTCCATTCTTGTTGAGGTAGAGAACTGACTTGAGTGTCGGAGGGTCTTGCCGGAGCAACCCCACCTCCGGTCTAGACTTCTTTTGTAGGTCCCGACGGTGACCGCGACTCCAGCTTCTCTGGCGCAAGCAGATTTTTGCACCAACAAGATCCATAAGTCAATGTTTGACCGATATCCTAAAACGAACATGGCAGGTGACAGAATTGACAGGTGTTGTCTTAAATTCAACTCATGAATTAAGATAAGATTTTTTTGAGCTGGACTAGCTCTGGTCAGACTAAGAGAAATCTTCTAAGATTCTTTGGGTGAGTCAAATCATATTTGGCTAAGTCAAGATGAAAAAGATTGCACGAGGAGAAAGTTAGGCTCAATCATGTGCTAGTACGATTTTCTTGAACCTAATTGGATCTAATCCAAATCAATCAAACTAGGCTAGCTCAATTGATGACATCCAGACCCTAACTCTTATTTGTGTGACCCAGTTAGGTTCATTTTCGTATGGTAATGAGACATGTCGTGATCTTATCATCGACATCATCGAAACTCCTTTTGATGGATCAGAACTCTTCTGATTCAGATAATTTAGAATGATCGATCATCAATATCATTCTAATTGCTTCCAAAATCTATTAGTGACATCTAGCAGTATATGGTAGCAACCCATCAAAATGAAGATGAACCTCTCGGTGCAGCTACCTGTGTGATTGAGTTTCTCTATCATGAGTTCTGACTGAATTAGGGTTAAGGTGAACTCGTCAAACCCAACATCAGTCATATGAATCAATCGATCGATCCGAGTCTGATGTGAAACCCAATGAAAAACTCTTTTTCATTATTTCACTCTGCCATGGCCATGGGCTTAAGGACTCGATCTTTTGATCATCATAGGACTACTCTTATCTACCGAGGTTGATAGATCCCATCTTGGTGCAATCTGATTCCTACAATGAATATGCTACAGCCAACATACACCTCAGGGTTTCGAATAGCTAGAAGATCGAGTTATGGTGTAGTCAAACTATAACACACTCAAGGTGAACTGTTGATGCACCTCAGATCAAAGAACTAGACACACAGCTGCAGCATCAAGCTAGTTATAGACGAGAAGGTAGACTTCCTTATGACTGCTCGAAGTGGTCACGCTCAGTACTCTCGTTCTCAATGAATACCTATACTCTCACTCTGGTGTCTCCACACCATAGACTCAAGACTCATCTATCCTAAGAAAATGATCATACACCTACCTTCCGGATCGATCTCCATCCTCATGATGATCCTATGGTCAGGAGCTGTTTATGAGTTAGTTATGTAAATTCATGCTTTAAATTTTTAACTCTTAAAAATATGAATTAACATTTCTACTAACTCAAAGAATGTATCACAGACATAATGTATACAATGTAATCATTGAATAACCCTTTTAATTCATTTATAGTCAAAATTATAAATTTGCCGTTACATTTATACAGGAATGTATCAGCTAATCTGGCATCTAGGGCACACATCTAATAAGAAGCATCCTTCATTCTTGGGATGAAGATCTATAGAGACAGATCTAAAAGGTTGCTTGGATTATCTCAGTTGACATACATTGATACCATGCTAAAAGGTTCAGCATGGAGAATTTCAAGAAAGGCTATCTTCTGATAAGCCAAAGAATTTCTCTCTCGAAGAGTGATCATCCGATAACTCCTCAAGAGAGAGCGTATGAGTAAAATTCTATATACTTCAGTAGTAGGATCTATTATGTACACCATGACATGTACATGACCGAATGTGGTATACTCACTAGGGGTAGTGAGTAGATACCAGTCCAATCCAGGTGAAAACCACTGGAAGGTCACAAAGATCATCTTTAAGTATTTGAGAAATACTAAGGATCAATGGCTTATCTATGAAGAATCCAACTTAAAATTTATGGGGTTTACAGACTTCAATTTTTAGTCAGATCATGATGACAGCAAGAGCATGTCGGGATATATTTATACCCTGAACAGTAGAGTAATCTCCTGGAAGAGTTTTAAGCAGCACACTATGGTCGACTCTACTTGCAATACGGAATATATCACAGCATCCGATGCTGCAAAGAAAGTTGTGTGGTTATGAAAATTTATCAACGAGCTCAGAGAGGCACCCTCCCTTGATGGCCCCATCTTATTTGACTGTGAAAGTACTGGCACCATTGCTCAAGCAAAAGAACCAAAATCACATCAGCGGACCAAGCACATTCTACGTCGCTGCCATCTGATCTAAAAAATCATGGATCAAGGTGACATCGACCTTCAAAAGATCGATAGAAAGGAGAACCTGACCGACCTATTAACTAAAGCCCTTGCAGTGAAGGAGTTTGAAGATCATAAAATGAAGATGGGTATACGATACTGTACCAATTGACTTTGGTACAAATGAGAGTTGTTGAAAAATATGTTGCAAAGTCAATCGTCAGCCTGTTGATGGTTGTGCTATTTGATATAATTGTATATGAATTAATTAATAAAAATTTATTTAATAATTTTCATCATAAGCTTATGCATTTTTTATATCGAATTTCTATGTTATGATGAAAGTTCTTAGGATTATTTTAAACAGATAAAGGAGGATTTATCATTTAGTCTTAAATGAGTTCACGACCAAATGATATGCTATTACTAGGATGATAGACATATCAAGTATAGATCATTGTACGCCATATAGGTTAGTTATCTTCTTAACCAAGGAGCGTGGAGATGCTGGTATGGCATGCAGGTAAAATATAGGAGTATATTTCATTAAACGTGATCAATACCGAAGCACTCTGCTATCAAGAGTCACTCCGAAGGGATATGGGCATAAGTGTCTCTCCGACCTAAGATCACCATGGTGACTTGCAAGCAACTCACTGTACTTTGATATCGAATTATCTAAATTTTTAATTCAGGATCGAAAGGTTTCTGGGCACAGTCAAGTACTTGTGAAGTCAGTGCGTGAGTCAAGATAGAATTGACCACTCCAAGAGATTGGAGAGAATGCTTTGTGTTTCAATTTAGTAAGACCTTGACCAGGGCAATCCTTATGAGGAGTCACAGGATTTATCAGGTTGAGACACATAATGGATGTACTGTTATGAGTTGACAGTTTAAACTCTAAGTCATCCTAGTATCAAGGGTCAAAGGGATGAATTATACGGTAACTATATCCAAATAGGTTCTTGAGTGTTGCTTTGCATATATTCGGCCAATCCAGATGTCGGATACCATTGCTAGATGGTTACTCTGATTGGTATAGTAATTAGTTCTTGTACTATCGACTTAGGTTCGAACCTATGGGGTCACACATATTAAAAGTTTCTCTTCGATCACATGGCTAATCTGAAGAGTCCTAGTGGATGTGGACTCTGGTGAAGAGTCTCATTGGATGAGGACTCTGCTGAAGAGTCCCATTAGATGGGGACTCTACTGAAGAGTCCCATTGAACTTGGACTCTATCATTAATAGAAGATTAATTAGTGACTAGAATACTAATTAGCTTAATTTGATTGAGCATTAAAGTCTAGATCAAGTTTGATTGAATTGGATTCAATCAGGTCAAATCTGATTAGGTTATGAGATGATCTAATCGGTAAGCGAGAAATGATCCTGATTTGATCCGATCTATAGCTCAATGAATTTATTAATTTGATCAAATTTAATTAAGCTTATAGAAAATTAATTATATTAGTTTCATCATATTTTAATTGGGTCTAATTAGATTAGGTTTGAAAGAAATTCAATTGGTTAAGCCTTAGAGTCCCAAATGAACGGGACTCTCTCCCTTGCACCACCCAAATTATCTTTCACCTTTTCTCACTCCACAAAATTAGTTTTGTTGGGTTTTGATGATGTAGCAAAAGGATTAGGTATTTAAAATTTTTATTAAAAATATCTGATGCACCGAAAATCCTAATGCCCAAAAACTCTTGACTATATCAATCAAAGTGCAATAAAATAAATTTGGATCAAAAGAATACCTGCAAGCCTAATCCAATTTCCATGAGGTGTTCAAGTGTCTACCCTCCAATAGTGATCCACATGAAAATTGAATCAAGGACAACGCTCCTTCATCTTGCTTTAAGAGTTCTAGCCCCTAAAACTCAACCAACCATCAATCGATCAGATCTTCCTCCAGACTTGAGTCTAAACCTTTCTGAACCATCAACTAGACTTATCTACCTTCTTCTAGTCCTCTTAAACCCTTAGAGCTATTAAGATTAAGCTTGTCTTAAAAGAACAAGCCTTGTCCTAAAACCTAGAGTTGTAAGAGAGGGAGAGAGGGAGTAGATAGGAGATGTAAGAATTGAATGATCACCCCATCTGTCATCCCCTATTTATAGCACTAGATGAGGTGCTAATAGAAAAGGCATGCCTCATCTAGAAAGGTATATCAAGTTCTCGTATCACTTATCTGAGAGTCCTTAAACAGAAGGACTCTTCAGGGGTTGATATGTCGATTTCTGCCTTCTCACACGCACACGCCCAGAATGAGATACTTTTTACATCTCTCCACACATCAGATTAGCATAAAATTTTGCCACATAAACCTTAGTCCAAATAGAAAGGCTATCATCAAATGACACATTATTTGGATAACAGTTCATATGCGAGAAGGACTCTTCACCGAAGAGACATGCAAGCACCTTCTCCTTATCTTGCGCATGCATGCCCAGAAAAAGGTGTGAAAAGCAACCTTTCTTAGTCTGATAATTTTTTTGAATTTTATCACATGATCAACACTTAAAACTAATCCTTATCACAAAAGATATTAGATAGAAAGCCACTTAAGACTTCTTAAACAGAAGGAGTCTTCGTGTCCCTTCGCATGTCCAGAAAAAACTATCGCACACGCAGTAAAGCTTCAAGCAATTTTCTCACATATAATCTGGTAGATTTTTTATACTTCTAAAAGTGTGCTAGGTGGATCATAATCTGGTCTACTTGACATAAAAAATAAAGGCCAAAATAGAAGGATTCTTAGTCCTTCTCCATGCCACAAAAAAAGTGTGCATGCATTCTGTATATTAGCACCAAGAGTCCTTCTTTAAGTTGGACTCTTAGTTGTTTGGCATGTACACCAGATATGGTACCTTTTTTTGGCTGATTCTAGGTGGCTTAACTTGACCCAAATGCTCACCAAATTGGGCTAGCAAATGAGCAAGGCATGAGACCAAATTGATCTCTAAAAGAGCTAGGGATTCCACATGTGCTAGCATGCTTACCAGAACCCCGATTGAATCCAAAATTCCAATCAACCTTTTTAAAAAAGATTCTTGGCCAATTTTTATATGTTTGTGACCCATTGGGTTTCACATCTAGTTAGTAGGAGGTCTGGGTGCAAGTTGACCTACTTTGATTAGAATTTAATCTAACCGATTTAGGTCCAATCGAGCTAACCCGATTTTAGTAATTAGAACTCTTTTTAATTGGCATTCAAATTAAACTCTTTAATTTGATCAAAAATCTACAAGTCAAGATTGATATCTAGCAACATAACATGACTACCCAGAAGATGTAAAAATTTAATGAAAATACCAAATATGCCCTTCAGTGGCAAGTTTTCGTACAATACAATTCTTCGATCATCCCAGCACCCTGAATATATTCATGAGTATGGAATCATGTCAAACTCAAACACATATTCATATTGATTCTCAATTAACCAATGATGACTCTGATGAAGAAGTATTAGGAACTCTTTCTAATCTCCTTCCTACTTTTGATCAAAAATTTTTTTTTGAGTCATCTACGAATGAGAATACACAGGATGCGATCTCCTCTTACTAGGAGCGATTGATTCCATATTGACCTACTCACAACTTTCGTACACACTCCTACCATATCCAGAATACCCCATGCATGTCTTAAAGTCATGCTTAAGTATGAACTAAAATATGAATTCATGTGTATAAGATTTCATTGTGATCTCAGGTCTAAGGATCACTTGCACAACTCCCACTTAGAGAACCATCTTTGACATGCAAGTAAGGCTTTCCTAAGATGTTCTCTTTCATCGAGTCAATTCAATGGACTCATTTCTCAAATGAGCACCCACAACCTAGTATTAGTGTCCCACACAATTGGCTAGTGGGATCTGCCACTCTCTCCATCGAGCATACATAGGATGTGCCAGTCTATCTGAAACATTGATCTCCATCTCAATGTTCCTATGATCAGGAATTTTTAAGATTAAGATTTTAAGATTTTAGATCTCACTAGCATGACCCATTCAAATCTTCTAAAATCATTATCCTAATCTTTGGAGTTCATCATAATCTTAGTCATAATAAGAAGCAGCTAATATGATGAATCAATGCCTCATTTTATTATCAAATAATAAATGTCATTACATGAGTTAGAAAATTATAAAGAAAAGTTCCATCGCAATACACTTGCGATTGGCTTATAGGACACTCTTCTTTCAATCTTTCACTTGCACTAAAGCCAACGCCTTTGTATCTCAATCCCATACAATCAAGATGGTGATCAAATAGCTGCTGTGGTATGGCCTTAGTGAATGGGTTTGCTATATTGTTCTTTGTATCTACTCGTTCAAGAGAAACATCTTGTCTCTCTATAATTTTTCGAACGAGGTAGAAGTGTCTAAGGATGTGCTTGGATCTTTGATGAGACCTAGGTTCCTTAGCTTGAATAACGGCCCCAGTGTTATCACAATAAAGTGGCACCCATTCTTCAATCTCAGAAACTACTCCTAAATCCATGATGAACTTCTAGACAACATCCTTAGTGGCTTCACTAGCAGCGAAGTACTTTGTCTCAGTAGTTGAGTCAGCTACTGTCTACTACTTGAAACTCTTTCAACTCACTGTCCCATCATTTAGGATAAACACGTACTCTGATATTGACTTACTATCATCTGAATCAGATTGAAAACTAGAATCTGTATATCCCTCTAGTTTCAACTCTGTTCCTTCTCCATATATAAGAAAAATATCTTTCATCCTTCTTAGATACTTCAAAATATTTTTCATAGCTTTTCAATGATCCTCTCCTAGATCAGTCTGAAATCTGTTAGCTACGCCCAAAGCATAAGCTACATCAGGCCTGGTACATAGCATGACATACATAATTGATCCCACAGCCAAAGCATAAGAAATTTCACTCATCTTCTTTTTCTCTTCTGGTGTCTTAGGACACATTTTCTTTGAGAGACATATACCATGACTTGCAGGCAGATAACCTCTCTTACTAGCCTCCATATTAAACCTCTTTAATATGAGATCTATGTACCATGACTGGGATAAGCGTAACATCCTTTTAGATCTATCTCTATAGATCTTTATACCCAGTATATAGGATGCTTCACCCAAGTCTTTCATGAAAAACTTATTCGATAGTCAAGTTTTGACCGATTGCATTATTGGGATATCATTCTTAATGAGCAGTATGTCATCCACATACAAAACTAAGAAGACAACAGTACTTCCACTTGTCTTCTTATACACACATGGTTCATTCTTATTTTTGATAAAGCCAAACTCTTTGACTGTCATATCAAATCGAATGTTCCAACTCCTCGAAGCCTGCTTTAATCTATAGATGGATCTCTTTAGCTTGCATACTTGATTTGCCCTCCCCTTTGAGACAAATTTCTCTGTCTGAGTCATATAGACTTCTTCCTCTAGATTACCATTAAGAAATGTAGTCTTGACATCCATCTGCCAAATCTCATAATCATAGTATGCTGCTATAGCAAGCAAAATCCTGATGGACTTGAGCATAGCCACTGGTGAGAAGATTTCATCATAGTCAATTCCTTACTTTTGTTTGAAACCCTTCGCCACCAACCTAGCTTTATAGGTTTCTACTTGGCCATCTGCTCCGATTTTCTTTTTGAAAATCTACTTGCATCCTATTAGGGTCACACCCTTAGGTGCATCAACCAAGGTCCACACTTGATTGGTGTACATCGAGTCTATCTCAAATTTCATGGCTTCCAGCCATTTGTCTGACTCTCTACTTATGACAGCTTTCGAATAGGTCAGTGGATCATCACCTTGAAAGATATTGATCGAATTGTCATTCTCAATAACAAAATCATATCTCAGAGGTGCTTGACACACTCTATCTGATCTCCAAAGAGGAGGTGTGTATTGTGGATGTACCTCATATTTAGATACTTCTGATTTAGGATCTTCTCGTGGTCCAACTACTAATATTTTTGGATCGATTTGCAAATCATGAACTTCAGTAAGTTCAATATTCCTCCCACGACCTCCTTCTTGGATGAATTCATTCTCCAAGAAAGTGGCGTGCCTACTAACAAATATTTTTTGATCAGTAGGGTGGTAGAAATAGTATTCATTAGTTTCTTTAGGATACCCTACAAATCTACACTTATCTGATTTAGCACTAAGCTTGTGTCCAAAAATATTTTTGACATAAGCTAGACAGCCCCAAATCTTAAGATGTTTAAGATTAGGCTTCCTTCCCTTCCATATCTCATATGGTGTGCTTGCAATAGACTTTGAAAGTACTCTATTTAATATGTATGTGGCAGTCTCTAGGGCATATCCTCAAAAAGATATTGGGAGATCAGTGAAGCACATCATGGACTACACTATGTCCATTAAAGTGTGATTCATCTTTTCTGCTACACCATTTAACTGAGGTGTATAAGGAGGGGTCCATTCAGAGAAAATATCTTTACTTTTAAGATGATAAAAAAATTTACTAGATAAGTATTCTCCACCTCGATATGATCATAGAATCTTGATACTTTTTTCAATTTCTTTCTCAACCATACATTGATACTCTTTGAACTTATCAAAGGCTTCGGATTTATATTTCATAAGATACACATACCTGAACCTTGATAAATCATCTGTAAAGGTAATAAAATAAGAGTATCCATCTCTAGCCTGAGTTGTCATTGGTCCACATATATCTATATGTACTAGGGCTAACAACTCACTTGCCCTCTCTCCATGTCCAGAAAATGGAGTCTTGATCATCTTACCCAGGAGACAAGATTCACAAGTTTCAAATGATTCATAATCATACGGATCAAAGAATTCTTCTTTGTATAACTTGTTTATCCTTGACTCACTAATATGACTGAGGTGGTAATACCAGAGATATGTGATGTTGGTGCAAAAATCCGCTTGCACCGGAGAAGCTGGAGTCGAGGAAGTCGCGGTCATCGCCGGGATCTGCAAAGGAAGTCTAAACCGGAGGTGGGGTTGCTCCGGCAAGACCCTCCAACGCTCAAGTCAGTTCTCTGCCTCAACAAGAATGGAGTGCTCGAATGGAGAATTTAGCAGAGTTTTTAGATAAAAGATGAGAGCTTATCGAATAACATATCTGGGGTTTCCCTTTTATAGACGCAGAGGGCAACAGATTGATAGCGACGCCTGTAACCGTCTGGTAGTGGGCCGCCCAGAGTCAGGAGGAATTTATTACGGAAAGTAATGGAGCGGGGTCGTGGCTATTGCCGTGGCTTGCACGCGGGATCAGTTACAGGGAGTGGAGCGGCGTCCACTGTCATGACTCATCTGGGGGTGGTGGAATCGCACAGGATCTACCGCAGGGAGTGGAGCAGAATCATGGCCGTTAATACAGCCTGTCAGGGAGTAATGGAGTCGCGTAGGGTCCGCCGCAGGGAGTGGAGCAGTGTTGTCCGTTATTGTGGCCCGCCAGGGGGTCCAGACTTGTCGGTCGGAGCTTGGTTGGAGTCGGTAGCGAGGTCCGGCACCCGTAGAAGTCCGGACGAAGTCTACTTGCAGTTGGGGTCGTGGGCAGAGTCCGGCTCCCGCAGGAGTCCGGACGAAGTCTGTCTGCAGCCGTTGGTGTCGAGGATGGAACTCGGCTCCCGTAGGAGATCAGGTAGAGTCCTTTCAGAGTTGATGTGGCAGATGGAGTCCGGCTCTCGTAGAAGTTTGGGCGGAGTCCTTCTGCAGTTGAAGTTGGCGATGGAGCTTGGCTCCCGTAGGAGTCTGGGCGGAGTCCTCCTGCAATTAAAGTTAGGTGCGAAGTCCGGCTCCCGTGGGAGTCCGGACGGATCTTACCGGCAGTTGAAGTTGGTGACGGAGCTCGGCTCCCGTAGGAGTCCGGGCCGAGTCCCTCTTGAGGTTGGAGCTGTGGACAGAGCCCATCTCCCGTGGGAGTTCAGGCGGAGTCCTTCTGTAGTTGAAGTTGACGATGGAGCTCGACTCCCGTAGGAGTCTGGGCGGAGTCCTCCTGCAATTGAAGTTAGGTGCGAAGTCTGGCTCTCGTGGGAGTCCGGACGGATCTTACCGATGGTTGAAGTTGGTGACAGAGCTCGGCTCCCGTAGGAGTCCGGGCGGAGTCACTCTTGAGGTTGGAGCTGTGGACAGAGCCCATCTCCCATGGGAGTTCGGGCGGAGTCCTTCTGCAGTTGAAGTTGGCGATGGAGCTCGGCTCCCGTAGGAGTCTGGGCGGAGTCCTCCTGTAATTGAAGTTAGGTGCGAAGTTCGGCTCCCGTGGGAGTCCGGACGGATCTTACCGGCGGTTGAAGTTGGTGACGGAGCTCGACTCCCGTAGGAGTCCGGGCGGAGTCCCTCTTGAGGTTGGAGCTGTGGACAGAGCCCATCTCCCGTGGGAGTTCGGGTGGAGTCCTTCTGCAGTTGAAGTTGGCGACGTAGCCCGGCTCCTGTAGGGGTCCGGGCTGAGCTCGCAAGGGCTAATCCCGCTGAGAACTTTGGCCGTGGGTATTTTGTACCCAACACTAGTCCCCCTACTTCTGAGTTTGAATTTCGAATGAAGGAAGTACAGAGAGATGGGCATGGCTGAAGTTGGCCCTTGGATATGTTGGCATTTAATGTGCGCACGTCAGAGCCCTTTTATCGATTAAGGCGACCTGAAGAGTCTTTTCGAAACTCCCATCGAAACGTGATCCCAAGCGTCGCGCTATGGAAATTTGCGAACAGTCAATCCTCGATAGCGGCGAGTGGGATACGCGGGACACGTGGAATGCACCAGTTGGCCTAGGGACACCCACCGCCATAACTGCGCTAAGATCCGTTGGCTATTTAAACCCCCTGCTCTTCCTTCGGGGCTTCATCCTGCCGAGAGGAAGGCACCTTTCTTTCGTCTGAGAGCCTAACTACTCAGCCACTTCCCCCGCACCGGTCCTTGCCGTCTTCAGCCCCTTGATTCTTCTCTAAGGGGTTCCCACGTCATGTCCTCCACCCCGGAGGCCATCCTCGAAGGGATATCTAGGGCTTGGAGGAAGGCGAGGAGGAGAACAGCGGCCGGTGAGTTCTCCGGTCATCAAGTGGCCGCTGAGGATCCCCGTCGTTTCAAAGGGGGCTCAAGGAAGAATTCCTTCAACAACAGGGGTTTAATAACGGGGGCCGCCGGTAAAGGTATTCTGCCCGAGAATTTTGGAGTAGCAAGGCGGGGTGATACCGGTCAAGAGGGCAGAGCAGTCGTCACAAGCTATGGTGGGATCCTTGATGCCGTCGGGGCCGAGGGACCAGAAGCGGTCGACATCGACGGTGGGGCAGTAAAACTTGTTGCGGGGGCGGTGGAAGTAGCGCATGCCGACCTTGCCAGAGCATTTTGGACGGTGGCTACCACGGAGTATTCGGTGATGATGCATATCTCTGGCGCCACCGTTGCCCCCAGGGTGACTCCGGTTCTTCTTGAAACAGGTCTTCGTCGCCGCTGCTGTTGCCCTTATCGCCCCCGAGAATCTATCCCATCCTTTTCCCCCTGAGGTTGGGACTTCGGAGGTGGGGCGAAGCAAGGCCGGGCGAAAGCCGATAGGCCCGCCACACGCACTGGACACGAAATGGGAAGAGAAGTTTGTAGCTTGAAGCGACTTCCGGTGTATCCTTTCCAAATCGTGTTCTCGATGTCGTCGATGATGTATTTATTATTTTTTTTCTGGCCCATCGGGTCTTGTAACGTACACCTTGTTGGTTGAAAAATGAAAAGGAGATTTTGTTACCTCATCTGCATCTTGCATCGAATAGTCGTCTGTCGAACTTCTTTATTCTTCTTTCCTCTCTCTTCCTCCTTTTCTTCTTTTCTTTTTCACGTCGTCCTAAAGTCATCGACGACCTCTTTTATTCATGTTGGATTGTTATTTGCCGAGCTCCTTTTTGACTTTTACGCCGTTCGAAGATACCCGGTTGTCATTTTTCCATCAATGGCTGCAGGCTCGCTTGGGGCCATTCGGGCCTGGGGTCCCTCCTAGGGCTTGAATTCGGGGATCCGAGCTTCTGTCACCCTAAGTAAGTTGTCCTATTTTGTGTCGAAAACTTCCTCAAAAGCTGGGACTCCCGATGGGAGTCCCAGTCCTTGCGATGACAGAGTTTTCTGTACCTCGACTGCTGTCCGTTTTCCAATCGTAGCTGTCATGGTCCGTTGCCTTCCTTTTTTCTTTTCGCTTGGAATTTTTCTCCGCTGAAGTCAAGGCGAAGTTCGGCTACCATGGGAGTCTGGACGGAACCCTCCTGTGATTGGAGTCGTGGGCGGAGCCCGGCTCCCATAGGAGTCCGGGTGGAGTCTTTCTTGGCGTCGTGGACGGAGCCCAGCTCCCGTAGGAGTCCGGGTAGAGTCTTCCTTGGCATCGTGGATGGAGCCCGGCTCCCGTAGGAGTCCGGCTGGAGTCTTCCTTGGCATCGTGGATGGAGCCCGGCTCCCGTAGGAGTCCGGGTGGAGTCTTCCTTGGCATCGTGGATGGAGCCCGACTCCCGTAGGAGTCCGGCTGGAGTCTTCCTTGGCATCGTGGATGGAGCCCGGCTCCCGTAGGAGTCCGGGTGGAGTCTTCCTTGGCATCGTGGACGGAGCCCGGCTCCCGTAGGAGTCCGGGTGGAGTCTTCCTTGGCGTCGTAGACGGAGCCCGGCTCCCGTAGGAGTCTAGGTGGAGTCTTCCTTGGCATCGTAGATGGAGCCTGACTCCCGTAGAAGTCCGGGTGGAGTCTTCCTTGGCGTCGTGGATGGAGCCCGGCTCCCATAGGAGTCCGGGTGGAGTCTTCCTTGGCATCGTAGATGGAGCCTGGCTCCCGTAGGAGTCCGGGTGGAGTCTTCCTTGGCATCGTGGATGGAGCCCTGCTCCCGTAGGAGTCCGGGTGGATGGAGCCCGGCTCCCGTAGGAGTCCGGGTGGAGTCTTCCTTGGCGTCGTAGACGGAGCCCGGCTCCCGTAGGAGTCCGGGTGGAGTCTTCCTTGGCATCGTGGATGGAGCCCAGCTCCCGTAGGAGTCGGATGGAGTCTTCCTTGGCGTCGTGGATGGAGCCCGGCTCCCGTAGGAGTCCGGGTGGAGTCTTCCTTGGCATTGTGGATGGAGCCCGGCTCCCATAGGAGTCTGGGTGGAGTCTTCCTTGGCGTCGTGGATGGAGCCCGGCTCCCGTAGGAGTCTGGGTGGAGTCTTCCTTGGCATCGTGGATGGAGCCCGGCTCCCGTAGGAGTCTGGGTGGAGTCTTTTTTGGCATCGTGGATGGAGCCTGACTCTCGTAGGAGTCCGGGTGGAGTCTTCCTTGGCATCGTGGATGGAGCCTGACTCCCGTAGGAGTCCGGGCCTTCCACTTTGCTCGAGCCAGGGCGAGGTTCTCCTCCCGTTCCCGACCCGGCTGTGGGGGCGCGTTAGGGTGCTGTAAGGCCTCTCCCCCCATCCGATCTAAAAGAATCGGGCCTTTGACTTTGCTCATGTCAGGACGAGGTTCTCCTCCTGTTCCTGACATGGCTGTGGGGGCACATTAGGGCGCTGTAAGGTCTCTCCCCCCATCCGGTCTAAATGAACCGGGCCTTCGACTTTGCTCATGTCAGGACGAGGTTCTCCTCCTATTCCTGACATGGCTATGGGGGCACATTAGGGCGCTGTAAGGCCTCTCCCCCCATCCGGTCTAAATGGAACCAGGCCTTCGACCTTTCTCAAGTTAGGGCGAGGTTCTCCTCCTGTCCCTAACAGGGCTGTGGGGGCGCATATGGGCATTGTAGGGCCTCTCCCTCCATCCGGTCTAAATGGAACCGGGCCTTCGACCTTGCTCATGTCAGGATGAGGTTCTCCTTCTGTTCCTGACATGGCTGTGGGGGCACATTAGGGCGCTGTAAGGCCTCTCCCCCCATCCGGTCCAAATGGAACCGGGCCTTCGACCTTGTCGGGATGAGGTCTCCCTTTCGTTTTTGATACAGTTTGTTTGCATTGTCCAAGGACATATAGGTATGTGATTTTCAATTAAAATGAAGTTACTGGTAGTACATCCGCAAGTTTTCCGAGCTCCACGATCGTGGGAGGTCGGCTCCTCCGAGTTCCTTAAGATAATAAGTTCCGGGCCGGACTACTTCTTTGACTTCATATGGTCCCTCCCAGTTTGGGGCGAGTTTCCCTCGGTCCTGAGGTTGCGAGATAGCGGCTCGTCGAAGCACTAGATCTCCCACTCCAAAGGCTTTGTTCTTAACCCGGGCGTTGTAATATCGAGCAACCTTCTGTCTGTAGGCTGCCATCCGAACCTGAGCTATCTCCCGTCTTTCTTCCAGTAGGTCGAGGTTGGCTCTAAGACCTTGCGAACTTTGATGTTCGTCGATGGGGATGACGGCTTCCGTACCGAAGGCTAAAGCGAAAGGGGTCTCCCTCGTAGGTAGCCTCTGAGTAGTTCGATACGCCCACAACACATGATAAAGTTCGTCCGCCCAAGTTCCCTTTGCTTTTTCAAGCCTTGTCTTAATCCCCTGCAAAAGGGTTCTATTGGTCACCTCAGCTTCGCCGTTCGCCTGGGGATGGGCTACTGATGTGAAGTTGTGGGAGATGTTTAGATCTTCACAGAATTCAGCAAATTTCGCTCTCACAAATTGTCGTCCATTATCAGTGATTAGGGTTCTAGGCAGACCGAACCTACACACGATCGATTTCCAGATGAAATCTTGTACTTTTGCTTCTGTGATTTTTGCTAGTGGTTCGGCTTCAACCCATTTGGTGAAGTAGTCGATCGCTACGAGGAGGAACTTCCTTTGCCCAGATGCCATGGGAAAAGGGCCAAGGATATCCATCCCCCATTGTGCAAAAGGCCATGGGGCACTCAAGGGTGTGAGCTCGGTGGTGGGCTGTCTCTGGATGTTGGCGTATCTCTGGCATCGATCATACTTTTTGACATATTCAATCGAATCACGATGCATCGTTGGCCAGTAATATCCCTGGCTGAGCAGCTTGTGGGATAAAGATCTAGCCCCCAAATGGTTTTCGCAAATCCCCTCATGTACTTCCCACAAGGCGTAGTCAGCTTCCGAGGGCCGGAGACATTTCAAGAGGGGCAAGGAGTATGATCTTTTATACAATTTGCCCTCATAAAGGATGTACCGGGAGGCTTGATTTCGGAGCTTCCGAGCCTCCTTTGCATCCTGGGGAAGAACTCCATCTTTGAGATAGGTTATTAGCGGGTCGACCCAGCTGGGCTCGTGGTCGATCTCCATTACGGGCCGCGATTCTTCTGTACTCGGATGTTTTAGAACTTCAAAGAGGATGCCTTTGGGCAATTCGGCCGGAGCCGATGTCGCCAGCTTGGAGAGAAGATCGGCTCTGGTATTCTCCAGCCTTGGAATCTGTCTAATGTTGAAGCTGTTGAAGGCGGGGGTGAGCTCCTTTACCTTCTCAAGGTATCTGGCCATACTGTCCTCCCGCGCTTCGTAACTCCCGCTGACTTGCCCCACCACCAGTTGAGAGTCACTGTGCACCCGGAGCTGACTTATTCCCAGCTCTCTGGCGATCCTTAGTCCTGCGATCAAAGCTTCATATTCCGCTCCATTGTTTGTTGCGGGGAACTCGAAACGTAGAGCGTACTCCGCGATGACTCCCTCCGAACTGACCAAGATCAGGCCTGCACCTGCGCCCGACATGTTGGAAGATCCGTCCACATAGAGGGTCCAAAAGCGATCGGAGGGATTGGCCTCTTCGTTGGGGGAGTTCGGTTGAGACTTCAGGTCGTCAACTTTGCTTTGCTCAGTTTCGGCCTCCTCTGGGATGGTGCACTCTACTATGAAATCTGCCAGTATTTGGGCCCTTACTGCTGGTCTAGGTCTGTAGTTGATGTCGAATTTCGTGAGCTCGATCGCCCATTTTGCCATTCTTCCGGAGGTGTCAGCCCGGTGCAAAACCACCTTGATCGGTTGATCGATGAGTAGCGTCACGGTGTGCCCTTGAAAGTAGGGTCGGAGCCTTCGAGCTGCAACCAACAAGGCTAGGTCAGTTTTTTTAATTTGGTGTACCTGGTCTCGGCGTCCCTCAGCGTACGGCTAATGTAGTAGACTGGTCGCTGGACTTTCAATTCTTCTTTGACAAGGATGGCCGCAAGGGCCATGGGAGAGACCGCTAGGTATAAAAATAGTTCCTCCCCAGGTTCAGGCTTTGCCAATAGCGGGGGTGAGCTAAGGTAGCTTCTTAACTCTTCGAACGCCTGTTGGCACTCAGAGGTCCAACAGAAGTTCTTCGACTGCTTGAGGGTTTGAAAGAAGGGCAAGCACCATTCGGCCGACCTCACGACGAAGCGATTAAGAGCCGCTATCCTCCCTGTGAGGCACTGAACCTCTTTGATCGACTTTGGGGCGGTCATCTCCTGGATGGCGCGAATTTTCTCTGGATTGGCCTCAATCCTGCACCCTGATACCATGAAGCCCAGGAACTTTCCTGAGGTTACTCCGAAAGTGCATTTAGTTGGGTTCAGCTTCATTCTATACTTTCGGAGAGCGTCAAAGGTCTCCTCGAGGTCGGCGACATGATTTCTAGAAGATTTGCTTTTTACGAGCATATCATCCACGTAGACCTCCATGTTTCGGCCGATCTGCTCTTTGAAGATTTTGTTCACCAACTGTTGGTAGGTTGTGCCCACATTCTTGAGGCCGAAAGGCATGACCCTGTAACAGTAAAGGCCACGATTAGTGATGAAAGCTGTCTTTTCTTCATCTTCCGACGCCATTCTAATTTGATTATAGCCGGAGAACGCATCCATAAAGGTGAGGAGCTCATGGCCTAAGGTCGCATCCACCAGTTGGTCGATTCTGGGAAGGGGGTAGCTGTCCTTTGGACAAGCCTTATTCAGCTTTTTGAAGTCTATGCACATCCTCCACTTGCCGTTTGCTTTTTTGACTAGAACAACATTGGAAATCCAATCAGGATAATTGACTTCCGTAATGAATCCGGCCTTGAGGAGCTTATCCACTTCCTCGGCTATCATCTTCTGCCTCTCCGGGGTATGACTCCAGATTTTTTCTTTCGTCGGTCGATGCTTTGGGTCGACGGCCAGATGATGCTCCATGACTTCCGTGTCAATCCCCGGCATGTCTGCTGGAACCCAAACGAAAATGTCCGCATTCCTTTGTAGAAAATCAATAAGACGCGACCGCACCTCCTCCCCCAGGTTGGAGCCAATTAGCGCCACATGCTCCGCGTTCCCATCATTCAAAGGGATTGGTACCAGGTCTTCGATTGGGCCGCCCCTTTCTTCGGTGAGGTCATCGCGAGCATCTAGTCCATCAACGGGACAGGGGTCAGCCTGATCGCTTCTTTGCAAGGCGATGTTGTAGCAGTGTCTAGCCAGGGCTTGGTCTCCCCGGATCTCTCCGATCCCCTGGTTGGTGGGGAACTTCAACTTCAAATGGTAGGTCGAAACGACAGCTCGGAGAGCATTGAGGCCGGGTCGGCCAAGGATTGCATTGTAGGCGGATGGCGCCTTCACCACCAAGAAATTCACCAGAGCCCTGGATTGCTTTGGATATTGACCCGCGGCCACAGTCAAAGCTATCATTCCTTCTGTCGGAACGGCGTCACCGATAAACCCTACCAGGGGGAGCAAATCGGCCTCAGATGACCGCCAAGAGCGGACATTCTTGAAAAGGCATCGTAGAACAAGATGTCGGCCGAACTTCCATTGTCGACAAGAATGTGACGGACGTCGTAATTTGCTATATTCAAGGAAACTACGACTACATCGTTATGAGGGAATTGGACTCCCTGGGTGTCTTCTTCGGTAAAGGTTATGGGTTCTTCAACCTTTTGCCACTTGGGGGATACAGCCGGTATGTTGGTTGCCTCCTGCCAGGATCCCCCCGAAATGGTGTTGACGGAATCTGATAGAGGCCGATCGTCCAGCCACTCCTTGTCGACGACCATAGCCGAAGGTAGTTGTCCAAATGCCTCGCGAGAAGGCATCAGATGAGGAAAGGAGGAGTGGGCAGATGAGGAAAGGAGGAGTGGGTGCCGGATAAGATGACCGGAGGTGGATCCATTGAGCGCTCCTTTAAGAACAAGGGTATTGCGAAGACACAGCCCTTCCTCTAGTGCCAATCCTGTTGGTGCAAAAATCCGCTTGCGTCGGAGAAGCTGGAGTCGAGGAAGTCGAGGAAGTCGCGGTCGCCGTCGGGACCTACAAAGAAAGTCTAAACCGGAGGTGGGGTTGCTCCGGCAAGACCCTCCGACGCTTAAGTCAGTTCTCTGCCTCAACAAGAATGGAGTGCTCGAATGAAGAATTTAGCAGAGTTTTTAGATGAAAGATGAGAGCTTATCGAATAACGTATCTGGGGTTTCCCTTTTATAGACGGAGAGGGCAACAGATTGATAGCGACGCCTGTAACCGTCTGGTAGTGGGCCGCCCAGAGTCAGGAGGAATTTATTGTGGAAAGTAGTGGAGCGGGGTCGTGGCTATTGCCGTGGCTTGCCACGCGGGATTAGTTACGGGGAGTGGAGCGGCGTCCGCTGTCGTGACTCATCTGGGGGTGGTGGAATCGCACAGGATCCGCCGCAGGGAGTGGAGCAGAATCATGGCTGTTAATACAGCCTGTCAGGGAGTAATGGGGTCACGTAGGGTCCGCCGCAGGGAGTGGAGCAGTGTTGTCCGTTATTGTGGCCCGCCAGGGGGTCCAGACTTGTCGGTCGGAGCTTGGTTGGAGTCGGTAGCGAGGTCCGGCACCCGTAGAAGTTCGGACGAAGTCTACTTGCAGTTGGGGTCGTGGGCAGAGTCTGGCTCTCGCAGGAGTCCGGACGAAGTCTGTCTGCAGCCGTTGGTGTCGAGGACGGAACTCGGCTCCCGTAGGAGATCGAGCGGAGTCCTCTCAGAGTTGATGTGGCGGAAAGAGTCCGGCTCTCGTAGAAGTTCGGGCGGAGTCCTTCTGCATTTGAAGTTGGCGATGGAGCTCGGCTCCCGTAGGAGTCTGGGCGGAGTCCTCCTGCAATTGAAGTTAGGTGCGAAGTCCGGCTCCCGTGGGAGTCCGGACGGATCTTACCGACGGTTGAAGTTGGTGACGGAGCTCGGCTCCCGTAGGAGTCCGGACGGAGTCCCTATTGAGGTTGGAGCTGTGGACAGAGCCCATCTCCCGTGGGAGTTCGGGCGGAGTCCTTCTGTAGTTGAAGTTGGCGATGGAGCTCGGCTCCCGTAGGAGTCTGGGCGGAGTCCTCCTGCAATTGAAGTTAGGTGCGAAGTCCGGCTCCCGTGGGAGTCCGGACGGATCTTACCGACGGATGAAGTTGGTGACGGAGCTTGGCTCCCGTAGGAGTCCGGGCGGAGTCCCTCTTGAGGTTGGAGCTGTGGACAGAGCCCATCTCCCGTGGGAGTTCGGGCGGAGTCCTTCTGCAGTTGAAGTTGGCGATGGAGCTCGGCTCCCGTAGGAGTCTGGGCGGAGTCCTCCTGCAATTGAAGTTAGGTGCGAAGTCCGGCTCCCGTGGGAGTCCGGACGGATCTTACCGACGGTTGAAGTTGGTGACGGAGCTCGGCTCCCGTAGGAGTCCGAGCGGAGTCCCTCTTGAGGTTGGAGCTGTGGACAGAGCCCATCTCCCGTGGGAGTTCGGGCGGAGTCCTTCTGCAGTTGAAGTTGGCGACGTAGCCCGGCTCCTGTAGGGGTCCGGGCTGAGCTCGCAAGGGCTAATCCCGCTGAGAACTTCAGCCGTGGATATTTTGTACCCAACATGTGATATTCACATCTTCTCTCTTTCTTTCATATTTCTTTCAATATAAAAAATATTTTCATTGAGTGCAAGAATTAAAAGATTGTTATCAGTATAACCACTGCTAAAAAAATTATTAAAAAAGAAAATGGAGCATCCATTTTCCATTAGTCTTATTTCATAACCTTGTTTTAATAACAAAGATATAGAAATAATATTTCTAATGACCTTTGACATGTAATAATAGTCTTTCAATACTAAAATTTTGTCTGAAGGTAAATCAAGCATACAGGTTCCCACAACCTCTGCACTAATGGACTCTCCACTTGCGCCATAAAGCTCGAAGTCACCTCTTTTTAGACCTTTGATATTCTGTAATCACTGTAATGAATTACAAATATGTGATCCACAAATGATATCTAATACCCAAGTATCAGTATCTGAGCCACTCAATGAAAAATAAGTTTGTATCATATACACTCCTTTTGGTGCTATACTTGCACCCTGCTTCAAATTTATCACAAAATAAACAGCTAATATTCATATGAACATCTTTTGCCTTCTCATTATTACTGACCATCCCAAGATCAGGAATATCCAGAATATCGAAGTTCTTTTCCGATACGAACCTTATTCGCAAGTTCCTCAACTAATCCACAGAGTTGGATCGATCAACATATTTGTATTTATAGTGAATAAAGAAGCCATAATGCAGACTTAAATCTGCACAAATAAAGAATAATAGTATAAGCAGACCACTCATATTGGACATGTATAACTAGATGAGGACTTTTAAACTAGTTATGTCTCTCACTATTTTATCGGATACCATAGCCCGCTCCTATGGTAAGTGAGAAATCCTAATCTGATTTCTTAATGGGGTTGAGATCCTAATCCCTTAATGAAGCCTTGTGGATATCACAACAAATCTTAATGAGTTCAAAGGTAGAAAAATCTATCCAATTACATCTCATGCAACTCTCAACATAATCTGCCTCTAAAAATACTCATAGCCTTGTGGATTTCACAACAAACTATAGTATTTTTAGTTAAGTCAGATCTTTTATTTCCATACAATCATATCTGAAAAATGCTACCCTTGTGGACATCACAACAAAGTAACATATCCAAATATGTCATAAAGAATATAATATGCATCAAGACAAACCCACATCAATCTCCATAGCAAGCCTTGTGGATATCACAACTAACCTACTATGATTTTTTGACAGGATATTGACTAGGCATGAAGGAAGGCATATGTAGTATTCTAAATACTGAACTATCTTCATTCAAGATTTGAACTAATCCAATTGGTCAGAAAAGTTTTAAGATTGGTGGGAGTCTCCCCGTTGCTATTCTTAGACATCAATAAAATTGGCCAGACCAACAATGAAAATAATTAAATAATCATCGTACTTGAAACACTCCTAAGACACCAATTGATTAATCAATTCAAAAAATAGGTCAGCTACTGATTCATAACACTATGACTTAATATAATTTTTATGAGAGCTTTAATGGTCTTAAGCACATCCTAATTCAATCACAATGATGAACTATTATAGCTATATCTTAATAATCATAACAACTAATCATGGTATCTATTCATATCTCTAAGATATGAAATTATAATCATTCAATACCATTAATTGGAAAGAGAGGGTCTTAAAACCCTACTTCGTTCTTATGATCAGACGGCCATGAGAAATACCTTAATCAAAAATATAAATTTAACTACAAAACTAGTTAGATCTAAATTAATATATCACATATACAATTTAAGATCTAACTAATACATGCTTTGCATACATCTCATGTATCAAAAATTGATCTAATTAACATGCTTTCAGATCTGATACATCATATGTAATATCTGAAAAATAAGATTTAAATTGAACTATTCAAAATTAAATCTATTCTAGACAAGTTACTAGAACAATTCTACAACTAGTCTAGGCATGCAGCAGATCAATTTTATGAAAAAATTAAAATTTTATTTTTTATTTTTGGTCTAATTATAATAATTATAATATCAAAAAAATAAAGAATAAATTAAATTTAATTTATATTTTAATCTCATTAAAACATAAGACTTAAGACTATTCATGGATTCAACAAATCCTAGTCTAGTCATGCATCTTATGCATGTTAGATCTTCTTAGATTTAATTTTAAATATTTTAATTTTAGATCTTATCACATCTGATGTAACATCTAAAATCTTTAATATTAAATAAATAAAAATTAAAATCAGATCTCAATTAGATCTGAAATAGAGCCAACAACCTGACTTTGATACCACTTGAAGGAAAAATCATTTTTTTTCCTTTACAGGATCTTCCAGATTTCATCAAATCTGGGGTGGAATAATTTAAAAAAAAATATCCTACATATATTTTAGATCTAAGTCTCTAGATCTAATCTTTATATCTAATATTAAGTCTAAAATAAATCTAAAAGGGATGAAGAAACAAGTAATACCTCAAGGGTAATCTGATTACCCTGTAAATGATCTCTGCATAGCCCGAGATTCTGATGTAGCCACGTAAGCACCTGGCCTCTATCAATATCCACTTAGGTAGGATCTTCAATGTCTTCTCCTCACAAATCTATGCTCCAAAAATCAAATCTCTATCTGATTTGAAAGTGCTTCAGAACTCCTTCTGAAGTTGGAGCAGCAGCCTGTCAAAGATGTCCTGCAGCCTTCTGTTCTAGGTGTCACCACCCTTGATCTTTGCCAGATAGACGTCCAACTCTTTGGACATGAAGAGGGGAGGAAGGAGAGCAGGGAGGATATAGAGAAGAGGAAAGGTGGTGGCAGCTATTGGGTTTTGTGCATAAAACAACTTCTACTTCGAAACCCTAGGTGCAGCAGGGTTTATATAGACCCTGTATGCTGCGCAGTGCCACATCATTCAACCAATCAAAAAATTCCAATAAATTTTGAAAAAAATTTGATTAGTGGAGTGATATCATCTGATCATATCAGATAAGAACCCCACCTTATCTCCAAAATATGGCACCAACATTGGATAAGAACAAATAAAGGTGGCGCCCAAGAGTTTAAGTTGATCAGGACTCTCCAATCCTTATCCACTTGGGGTGCCCCACTTAATCCAATTGGGCTCATGCCATAATATGATTATGGTACCCAATTTGATGTGGCTTAGCTTGTGGATACTCCACAAAAATCCTCCAATGAGCCCTCTTCAGTTTAAGATCCATATGTCAACATTTGACAGATGTCCTAAAATGAAAAGGACAGGTGCTAAGAATTAGCAGGTGTTGTCTTAAATTCATCTCATAAATTAAGACAAGTCTTTTTTGAGCTGGACAAGCTTTATTTAGACTAAAGAAAATCTTTTCAAGATTCTCTGGATGAGTCAAATCATATTTGGCTCAGTTGAGACAGAAAAGATTATACGAGAAGAAAGTTAGGCTCAATCGAGTGCTAGCATGATTTTTTTGAACCTAATTGGATCTAATCCAAATCAATTGGGCTAGCCCAATTGATGACATCCAGATCCTAACCCTTGTTTGTGTGATCCAGTTAGGTTCACTTCTGTATGATAATGAGACATGTCGTGATCTCATTATCGATATCATCGAAATACCTTTCGATGGACCAGAACTCTTCTGATTCAGATAATTAGAATGATCGATCATCAATATCATTCTAATTGCTCCCAAAATCCACCAATGATATCTAGCAGTATGTGGTGGAAACCCATCAGAACTGAAGATGAACCTCTCGATGCAGCTACCTATGTGATTGAGTTCCTCTATCATGAGTCCCGACTGAATTAGGGTTAAGGTGAACTCATCAAACCCAACATCAGTCATATGAATTAATCGATCGATCCAAGTCCGATGTGAAACCCTAATGAAAAACTCTTTTCCATTATTTTACTCTGCCATGGCCATGGGCTTAAGGACTCGATCTTTCGATCATCATAGGACTACTCCTCTCATCTATCGAGGTTGATAGATCCCATCTTGGTGTGACCTAGTTCCTACAATGAATATGCTACAGCCAACATACACCTCAGAATTTTGAATGGCTAGGAGATCGAGTTATGGTATAGTCAAACTATAACACACTCAAGGTGAATTATCGATGCACCTCAGGTCAAAGAACTAGACATACAACTGCAGCATCGAGCTAGTCATCGACGAGAAGGTAGACTTCCTTATGACTGCTTGATGTGGTCATGCTCAGTACTCTCGTTCTTAATGAATACCTGTACTCTCACTCTGATGTCTCCACACCGTAGACTCAAGACACATCTATCCTAAGAAAGCGATCATACACCAACCTTTTGGATCGATCACCATCCTCGTGATGATCCTATAGTCAGGAGCTGTTTATGAGTTAGTTATATAAATTCATGTCTTAAATTTTCAACGCTTGAAAATATAAATTAACATTCCTACTAACTCAAAAGATGTATCATAGACACAATGTACACAATGTGATAGAAGAATAACCCTTTTATTCATTTATAATCAAAATTACAAATTTATCCTTAGATCTATATAGGAATGTGTCAGTCGATCTGGCATCTAGGGCACACATCTAACAACCTTGGCTCCTTAGCTAGGGCTGTGGCACCATTATTGTCACAGTAAAGAGGGATGGTATTCGATGACATCACTCCAAGCTCTACGACAAACTTTATGTACCAGATGCCTCCTTCGCAGCTTCCGATGCAGCAATATACTCTGCCTCTATGGTGGAATAAGCAATCACCGTCTGCTTGGAACTCTTCCAGCTAACTGCACCACCATTGCAAATGAACAGACTCCCAGATGTCGACTTTCGATCATCTATATCAGACATAAAGTCTGAGTCTGTAAATCTCTGAACCTGAAGTTCTCCATTCTCAAAGACTAGAAACATATCCTTAGTCCTTCTCAAGTACCTAAGGATACATTACGAGGAAGACAACTGCACTCCCACTGACCTTCTTGAACACACATGGTTCCTCCTCGTTCTTGATGAAATTAAATATTTTGATCACATCATTGAAACGAGTATTCCAGTTTCGAGATGCTTGCTTAAGTCTATAAATGGACCTTTACAACTTGCAGATCTTGTGATCATCATTACTGAATGTGAAATCAAGCGACTATTCCATATAGATATCTTCCTCAAGATATCCATTTAAGAATACCATTTTCATGTCCATCTATCATATTTCATAATCGAAATAGGCTGCAACAGCAAGCAATGTGCGAATGAATTTTAACATGGCTACGGGCGAAAAGGTATCCTGATAGTCAATGCCTTCCTGCTAACTATAACCTTTCGCTATGAGCTTAGCTTTGAATGTTTCCACATTTTCATCTGTACCTATCTTTCTCTTAAGGATCTATTTACACCTAATAGGTATAATACCTTCAGGTGGATCTACCAAGATCCAGACTTAATTTTAGTGCATCGAGTCAATTTCTGATCTCATTGCCTCTAACCATTTCTCGAAGTCAATATCTGATATCGCCTCGTCATAGATCTTGGGGTCATCACCATGAGCCCCATTTCTCATGAGGAACATTTTCTCTACTTCCTCTTGTATAGTACCTAAGTACTTTTCAAGAGGATGGAAAACTCTAGTCGATCTACGAGATGGAAGAGGTTGTGTTAGGACTAGTTCTAATTGATTGGGTTCCTCAGGTTCTTTAGCTCATTCCCCTTGGGAGATATTCTCTTTAAACTTAATTATTCTTTTGATGCCACCATCTTGAATAAACTATTTTTCAAGAAAAATATCACGTCGATTCACAATCACATTGTTGTGAGAAAAATTCAGTGCAGGGGTAAAATGATAATTTTAAAACTTTTTCAAAATTATAATTTTACAGCGGAAAGATATTAATTAATCTAATTAATTAACATAAATTTACCCTACACTAGGATCTAAATATGATATATAGCATGCATTCATTTAAATTTGAAATTCAAATTTGAATAGTAAATACTTTACTGTAATGTGTTCAGAACACAATACCTTTGTGCGGGTAGTAGATCGCCGCAATCTGATCACCGTCGGGAGAGTTTGATCATTGCGACGCAGCCACACAGCGTGTCTGGCCTCTGTGGATCATCCACATGAAGCTCCCGATCTGATCGACTCCTCACGAGTGCTAGCTCATTGTAGAGCCCTTTTGACGGTGGATGCTAATCGAACTCCTTTGATCGATATCTGTCGATTCTTCAGATGCTTCGAATCGTCAACAGACATGCTTGAGAGGATGTTGAAGATCTTCCTGAGATTTTGTGGGCTCACGACACTCGTAGCTCACTTTCTCACTTCCCGAACCCCAAGCTAAAACTCTAGGGAACTCACCAAAAACCTAGCTCCCACTTTTCTTTCTTTTTTTTCTTTTTCTCTTGGAAGGATATGGACTTCCTTCTCACGCACAAGACTTCTCACACCCCAGAATTTTTTTCCAAAAAACTTCTTTTTCTTTTGGAAGGATATGGACTTCCTTCTCATGCATAAGACTTCTCACACCCCAGAATTTTTCTCTAAAAAACTTCTTCTTGCATGCCCCACTCTTATCCTCCTTTTATAACAATGTCAAACATCTTATCCAAAAAAAAAAGATAAAGATGAATAATTGCACATTTGAATTCAAATCAAATTTTGAATTCAAATGGACACCAACTTATCCCTTATCCACTAAAGGCATGAGGCAAGGCTTAAATTGTGCATGGAGTGATTTCATGAGAAACCTTTTCTCATGTAATAAATAGGGCGTAAAAAAAGGGATAAGGTGCAAAGATTGATTGCCTATTCAAATTCAAACTTTATTTTGAATTTGAATGGCCAACCAATCATCCTTATCCATCCATTTGGCACATTAAAGTGGGGTGTGGAGAGGGCTTGGCGTGAGAAAAAAATCCATGAGAAGTTCCTTCTCATGAATCCAAATGGGTGCAATGGAAGTGAGGTGGTGCATGAAGATTGGGTCAAGGTGGTTTAATTATTTAAACCAACCTAATTGAACTAAATAAGTTAAGTCCAATTAGACTAATTTAAACCCAACTTAATTAGACTTAATTAGGCTCAATAAAATTCTAATCAAATTAGGAATTGACTAAGTCCAACCCCTGATCAAATCAGAGACCAAACCATCTCGACGATTAGGTCAACTCTTAACCTAATCGGGTCAAACCCAACTGAATCCAATTCAATTGGACTTGATCCAAAAATAATTACTCAATCAAATTGAGTTAATTAGTGATCAAATCACTAATTAAATCTCTCATAAATATCGAGTCCAAATTCGATGGACAATCAGGCATCAGAATTCATCGATATGTAAACTTGATCGAAAAATCCCAACCAATGGGACTCTTGACCCCAGTACCCATAATGTGTGGAACTCATGATCAAAGAATTTTGATTCTCGATCACAGAGTCCCAGACACGTAGGACTCATAGTCCATGAGCATTAGGACTCTTCATCAGCCATCAGATCAGATAGGAACCTCTAATGTGTGTGATCCCGCAGGTTCGAACCTAAGTCGGTAGCACAGAAATCAATTCCTGTACTAATCGAAGTGACCATCTAGCAATGGTACCCGATGATCGGATAGGTCGAATAGTTATAATCTCAACACTCAGAACCTAGGTGAATATAGTTACTGTATAATTCATCCTTTTGACCTCTGTGTTTAGGATGACTTAGGGTTAAACTGTCAACCCTGATCAGATCATCCGAATCATACTCAACTCAAATAGTCCTGTGACTCCTCACAAGGACTACCCTGGCCAAGGTTCTGCTAAATTGAAACACGACTGTACACACTCCTAAACTGAAGTGGTCAATCCCATCTTGACACACGCATCGACAAGTCAAGTACTTGACTACACCCAGCAGCCTTCCATCACTGAATTAAAAATTCAGATAGTCCAGTGCCTAAGTGCAGTGAGTTGCTTGCAAGTCACCATGGCGGTCTCAGGTCGGAGAGATATTTATACCCATATTCCATCGGAGCAAATCTTGACAGCAGAAATAGCTCCGTAGTTGGTCACGTTCAGTACAGATGTACCCTTACATCTCACCTGTATGCCATACCAGTGTCTCCACACTCATTGGTTAAGAGGACAACCAACCTATATGGCACACAATGACCTATGTTTGATAAACGTTGTCGTCCTTAGTAACAATGTATCATTTGGTCACGAACAGATTTAAGGACTAAACGATAAATCCTCCTTTGTCGAGTCTAAATAGTCCTAAGGACTTCACCACAACATAGGAGTTCATTAGAAGATGAAATATTTTGTGATGAAAAAAGCCAAAATAATTTTTATTAATTCATAATTTATGTACAATATAAAAATAAGCTCAACCATCAATAGACTGACGATTGACTTTGGGATACTATTCCCAACAATCTCCCACTTGGCCTAAAGCCAATCGGTGCATTATCTAATACCCATCTTCGACTTGTAGTTGTCAAACTCCTTCACTGCAATGGTTTTAGTGAATGGGTCAGCCAGGTTCTCCTTTCCGTCAATCTTCTGAAGATCGACGTCACCTCGATCCATAATATCTCGGATGAGATGGTAGCGGCGTAGAATATGCTTCGTCCACTGGTGTGTCTTTGGTTCCTTCGCCTGAGCAATGGCTCCAGAGCTGTCACAGTAGAGCAGAATTGGACCAACAAGGGAGGGTGCTACTCCGAGCTCGGTGATAAATTTTCTCAATCACACTGCTTCTTTGACAGCATCTGATGCAGCGACATACTCTGCCTCACAAACTGAATCAGCCACTGTGTGTTGCTTGGAACTTTTCCAGCAGATAGCCCCATCATTAAGGATAAAAATAAATCTCGACACACTTTTGCTGTCATCAGGATCAGACTGGAAACTAGAGTCTGTAAATCCTATAAGTCTCAAGTCTGATTCACCATAAACAAGCCACTAGTTCTTAGTATTTCTTAAATACTTTAGGATGGTTTTAACAATCTTCCAGTGTTTCTCCCCTAGATCAGATTGGTATCTACTCACTATCCCTAGTGAGTATGCCACATCTGGTCGTATACATGTCATGGCATACATGATAGATCCCATTGCCGAAGCATATGGAATCCTATCCATACACTCTCTCTCTTGAGGTGTTGTCGGACAATCCCTCTTCGAGAGAGAAATTCCATGGCCTATCGGAAGATAGCCTTTCTTGAAATTCTCCATGCTGAACCTCTTCAGCATAGTATCAATGTACTTGGACTGAGATAAATCAAGCAACATTTTAGATCTATCCCTATAGATCCTCATCCCTAGGATGTAGGAAGCTTCTCCCAAATCCTTCATGGAGAACTGTGACGACAGCCAAATCTTTATTCCCTGTAATGCAGGAACATCATTCCCGATTAAGAGAATGTCATCCACATACAATACAAGAAATTCTACTACTGGACCATTAGCCCACTTATAAATGCATGGCTCTTCTCCATTTTTAATGAAGCCATACGTCTTGATCGTCTTATCAAAACGTATGTTCCAACTCCGTGATGCCTGCTTAAGTCCATAAATGGACCTCTGTAACCTGCACAACTTAGACTCATCTGTGGATGTGAATCCTTCAGGTTGTATCATATACACCTCTTCATCCAGCTCTCTATTGAGGAAAGCTATCTTCACATCCATCTGTCAGATTTCATAGTCCAGATGGGCAGCTATCGCAAGCATAATCTGAATGGATTTGAGCATTGCCACAGGAGAAAATATCTCGTCATAATCTATACCATAACGTTGACGATATCCCTTGGCAACCAGACAGACTTTATAGGTTTCCACCTTTTCGTCTGCGCCTCTCTTCCTCTTGAAGACCCACTTACACCCTATGAATTTTACACTTTCGGGTGGGTCAACCAATGTCCACACATCGTTGACCTTCATGGACTCCATTTCGAATTTCATGGCCTCCAGCCATTTCTTAGAGTCGGATCTCTGCATTGCATCCATGTAGGAAATAGGATCCTCATCATTTTCATCAAGTTCGATAGGATCGCCATCTCAGATCAAGAAACCATAGTATCTGTCCGGTTGACGTGGTACTCTACCAGATCGCCTTAAGGGTGCTTGAACAATGGGCTCTGAATCTGATCTAACCAAATCCAATTCAGGTTCAGCAACTTGTGTCGGTTTTTCCTCCTACCGAACTTCATCAAGTTCGACCTTAGAGGCAACAGTCCCTTCACCAAGGAACTTCTTTTCCAAAAAGATTGCCTTAAGGATGACAAACACTTTTTGCTCATCAGCTAGGTAGAAGTAATACCCTTTGGTCTCTTTTGGGTACCCTATAAAATTATAATTGTCAGACCTAGGTCCAAACTTGTCCGTAATTAAACATTTAACATAAGCCGGACACCCCCAAACCCTAAGGTGCGAGAGTACTGGCTTACGTCCTATCCATATCTCATATGGTGTTTTGGTTACAGACTTACTCGGAACTCTATTTAGAAGATAACAAGCCGATTCGAGCACATATCCCCAGAGGGAGATCGACAGACTAGCAAACCTCATCATGGATCGAACCATGTCCAACAAGGTCCGATTCCTCCTTTCAGATATACCATTATGTTGTGGTGTTCCAGGAGAAGTCCACTGAGAGAGAATTCCATTCTCCCTAAGATATGTCAGAAAATCATTAGAAAGGTATTCACCTCCTCGATCAGATCGAAGAGTTTTAATACACTTTTCAGTTTGTTTTTCTATTTCGTTTCGGAATAGTTTAAACATTTCAAATGACTCCGATTTATGCTTCATTAAATAGACATACCCATACCTTGATAGGTCATCTGTGAAGGTTATGAAGTACAAATATCCACCTCTTGCACTTGAGCTCATGGGTCCACATACATCAGAATGTACCAAACCCAAGAGTTCACTGGCTCGCTCACCTCTTCCAGTAAAAGGTGATTTGGTCATTTTACCAAGAAGATAGGACTCACAGGTTGGAAGTGATTCATAATCACCTACTTCAAGAATTTCTTCTTGAGCCAACCTGTTTATCCTGTTCTTATTGATATGACCTAGCCTACAGTACCAAAGATAGACTTCTGACACATTATCTATTCTAGGACATTTACCGAAGGTTTGAACCACATTAACAGGTTGTGATAGAAAGTAAATTCCATTATTAAATTATCCAACAAACATTGTAACACCATTCAAAATGATATTGCAAATGTTTCTTTTTATTAAAATTTGATAACCGTTCATGGCCAAAAGGCCTACAGAAATAATATTTAATAAAAAGCTTGGACAATAGTAACATTCGCTCAGAATTATGTTTCGAGAATTGATTACAAAGTTCATGATTCCTAATGCTAGAACTGAAACTTTGCTTCCATCTCCAACGTTCAGGAATCTCTCGTCTTCATCAAATCTCCTATTGACCTGCAGACCTTGCATCGAATTGCAAATATGATAAGGGCTTCCGGTATCCAATACCCAGGCAGTAGTATCACAAATAAAAAAGTTACAAGGTGTTATCATATAAGTACCTTGCTTCTTCTTCGGCCTGTTCGGGTCCAGGGAAGCAATGTATAGAGGACAGTTCCTCTTCCAGTGCCCCTGCTTCTTGCAAAAGAAGCACTCCGCCTAGCTCTGGTCGGGCTTGCACTTCTTGGTCTGACTCTGTGCAGATGTCCCAGCATGCAGCTGCACCTTCTTATTCTTCTTCTTCTTGTTCTTCTTCTTCCCTTTCTCAAAGGGTCGACGACCATAAGAAGACCCTCCCACAATATTCACCGACTCCTTATGGAGCTGGTGATCCTTCTCAAAGTTCTGCAGCAACCCCAACAAATCGTGGTAGTTCACTGCAGGCTTTGTCATCCGAAAATGAGTAAGGAAGGGGAGGAAGGACTTGGGCAATGAATTAAGGATCGCATCCTTACCGAGCTGCTCGTGCAAGGAAAAGCCCAGTTTAGTTAGGTGCTCAATCATTTCGATCATGTACAGTACATGATCAGTGACTGAGGCTCTATTCCTCATCCGAACATTGAAAATAGCACAACTAATTTTGTGCCTTTCAACGTCGTCAGGCATGCCAAAGGAGTCGTTCAACATTTGAAGCATCTCCTGTGGCTGGGCATTCTCAAACCTGTGGCTAAACTCATCATTCATTGCCACCAGCATAATGCACCGAACGGTGGTGCGGTCGTTGAGCCACTTCTGATAAGTGTCTCGAACCGTCCCTCTAACGTTCGGGGCTGGCTCCTCAGGTGCCGGATTCGTTACTACATAAAGGATCTGCTCATGCTCAAGGATGATTTTTAATTTTCGATACCAGCTATCGAAATTGGGTCCAATGAGCTTGTCATTATCTAATAATGATCGAAGGGACAGGGTAGTGGCCATAGTTGCATAAAGAAAAATCAGACCTCTATTAGTACATAAATTATAAATACTAAAGACTTGGACTTCAGTCTAAAGTTTCTCCCAGCATTTTTACGAACTGGTAGCCTCAACCTCCAATTCGAGAAATTACTTTAATTCCTTAGTGGGTATTAGAATCCATACAGACTACACACGAGTCCAACTTTGGTTGGTCAACCCATGTGCATCTATGAGTAGGTTCATAATCAGTTGTTTCTCTAAACAACTTCTAGTAATTAATTTTGCCGCAGAACCTAATCAGTAGGCTTTGGCCTCTACTGAAAAGATCTGGTTAGGTCCAACCATTAACATGATTTGATTTGGTGAATCAGACCAATAAATGATCAGGCCTGACTTTGGTCGGCTAATCTGACCACCATCAGAAAGACTCAAACCAAATTATCATATTATGAATGATAATTCCATTAGTCAATAAGCACCAGGCCTTTGGGCCTCCAATGATTATTAAACTAATGGACTCATTATCACTCACTTAATGGGAGGCTATGACTTAGTTATCAATATAACTTAATCATTTTTAGGACCTAATAATTTTTGAGGATTTTATTAAAGGATAGATGAGAAGAAAATATCCAGCCAATTTCAATCCTCCCACTAACTTCATCAAGTCAGATTAAAAAGGATTTAATTAAAGCTGGCATTAGGAGCACCTAAATCAATCAAATTGATTTACCTAATGACATGGGTGAGCCCTAATCACCAAGTGATCTAATCAAAACCTAATTCACCAGGTTGGCCAGGTAAGTGAGATCAGTGGTGCGGATAAGCCTTTAACTCGTCAGAGATCGAATCATTGCGAGTAGCTCCCACTTAAAAACCACTGGTCAAAATGCCAAACTTATCTTAGACACCAACCGGTTCATTAGTTTTAATTTGATCAACTTATTAAATAGAGTTCCACCACGTAGCCATGAATTAAGTCCATCTTGGTCTAGTTAAAGATATGGACCCATTCAACTACAACTATTGGAGTTGAGTTTAGAGTATCCTTGACCTAATCTAATTCAACTTTTGATTAGATTTGACCAATTACTCTAATTTAGTCCATTTCTTTAAGCTAACCTTAGGTCTAACCCAATTATGGACCTAATCCATCTAACCCATTGACCCACAAGTTTATGCAATTGTCTTAGGTCTTAATTCACAATTCTAGACCTACTAGACAACACTTAATTCTTTTAATTAAGTATTTGGGCTGATGGGTCAGGATTTGGCATTTCAAAAATAATTTTCAAATTTGAAAGATTTTATTTTCTGTTCACCAAATATGTTGACTCATTTCACAAATAGATCAGCACATTTCATAAATAGCAATCCTATTGCTAATTACATAACAGAAAATAACTCAATCAAAATAAATCATGAATATTTCTTTAGATCTAATCTAACACATTCATGATAAATTTCACAATTGAACCTTTACAATTAATTCTTTTCGCTACTTCATCTGCATGGGATATAATTGCAGCGGCACCCCTACCGTCATAGGAGACCCCATCGAATGGGAGGAGAGGACCTTTAAACCCTACTTTTCTTCTATGACCGGACGGCCATGGCAACCAACCCAATTCAATTACTTGCTACTTGGTTCAAGTATATCTAAATATACCAATTTCAAATTTTAAATTTTAAATTTTAAATTTTAAATTTTGAATTTCAATTTCAAATAAATTTTAAATTTTAAATTTTAAATTTTTGAATTTTAAATTTTGAATTTTAAATTTTGAATTTCAAATTTGAAATTTCACCTAAATTTCAAATTTCAAATTTCAAATTTTGAATTTCAAATTTTTGAATTTTGAATTTCAAATTTCAAATTTCAAAATTCAAATTTCAAATTTTGAATATCAATTTTTTTTTTTTTTGAATTTCAAATTTTAAATTTAAACTTTTAGATTACAACTTAATCTACACATGCAAATATATATATCATATCTAAGAACCCGCTCTGATACCATTTTGTGGGTTATGTTCAGTGCAAGGGTAAAATGGTAATTTTAAAACTTTTTTAAAACTATGATTTTATAATGGAAAGATATTAATTAATCTAATTAATTAACATAAATTTATCCTACACTAAGATCTAAATATAATATATAGCATGCATTCATTTAAATTTAAAATTCAAATTCGAACAGTAAACACTTTACTGTAATGTGTTCAGAACACAATACCTTTGTGCGGGTAGTAGATCGTCGCAATCTGATCACTGTTGGAAGAGTCTGATCATCGCGATGCAGCCACATAGTGTGTTTGACCTCTATGGATCATCCACACGAAGCTCCCGATCTGATCGACTCCTCACGAGTGCTAGCTCGTTCTAGAGCCCTTTTGATGGTGGATGCTGATCGAACTCCTTCGATCGATGTCTGTCGATTCTTTGGATACTCCGGATCATCAACAGATGTGCTTGAGAGGATGTTGAAGATCTTCTTGAGATTTTGTGGGCTCACGATACTCATAGCTCACTTTCTCACTTCCCAAACCCCAGGCTAAAACTCTAGGGAACTCACCAGAAATCTTGCACCCACTTTTCTTTCTTTTCTTTCTTCTTCTCTTGGAAGGATATGGACTTCCTTCTCACGCACAAGACTTCTCATGCCCCAGAATTTTTCTACAAAAAACTTTTTTTTCTCTTGGAAGGATATGGACTTCCTTCTCATGCACAAGACTTCTCACGCCCCAAAATTTTTCTCCAAAAAACTTCTTCTTGCACGCCCCACTCTTATCCTCCTTTTATAACAACGTCAAACATCTTATCCAAAAGAAAGGATAAGAATGAGTAATTGCACATTTAAATTCAAATCAAATTTTGAATTCAAATGGACACCAACTCATCCCTTATCCACTAAAGGTGTGAGGCATGGCTTAAATTGTGCATGGAGTGATTTCATGAGAAACCTTTTCTCATGTTATAAATAGAGTGTAAAAAAAGGGATAAGGTGAAAAGATTGATTGCCCATTCAAATTCAAACTTTATTTTGAATTTGAATGGCCAACCAATCATCCTTATCCATCCATTTGGCACATTAAAGTGGGGCGTGGAGAGGGCTTGGCGTGAGGAAACAATTCATGAGAAGTTCCTTCTAATAAATCCAAATGGGTGCAATGGAAGTGAGGTGGCGCATGGAGATTGGGTCAAGGTGGTTTAATTATTTAAACCAACCTAATTGAACCAAATAAGTTAGGTCCAATTAGACTAATTTAAATCTAACTTAATTAGGCTTAATTAGGGTCAATAAAATCTTAATCAAATCAGAAATTAACTAAGCCCAACCCCTGATCAAATCAGGGACCAAACCATCTCGACGATTAGGTCAACTCTTAACCTAATCGGGTCAAACCCAACTGAATCCAATTCAATTGGACTTGATCCAAAAATAATTACTTAATCAAATTGAGTTAATTAGCGATCAAATCACTAATTAAACCTCTCATAAATATTGAGTCCAAATCCGATGGGCAATCAGGCACAGAATTCATCGATATGTAAACCTGATCGAAAAATCCCAACCAGTGGGACTCTTGACCTCGGTACCCATAATGTGTGGAACTCATGATCAGAGAATTCTAATTCTCGATCATAGAGTCCCAGACACATAGGACTCATAGTCCACGAGCATTAAGACTCTTCATTAGCCATCAGATCAGATAGAAACCTCTAATGTGTGTGACCCCGCAGGTTCGAACCTAAGCCGGTAGCATAGGAATCAATTCCTATACTAATCGAAGTGACCATCTAGCAATGGTACCCGATGATCGGATAGATCGAATAGTCGCAATCGCAATACTCAGAACCTACGTGAATATGGTTACTGTATAATTCATTTTTTTGACCTCTATGTTTAGGATGACTCAGGGTTAAACTGTCAACCCTGATCAGATCATCTGAATCATGCTCAACTCAAATAGTCCTGTGACTCCTCACCAGGACTACCCTGGCCAAAGTTTTGCTAAATTGTAACACGACTATACACAGCTCCTAAATGGGAGTGGTCAATCCCATCTTAACACACGCACCGACAAGTCAAGTACTTGACTACACCCAGCAGCCTTCCATCACTGAATTAAAAATTCAGGTAGTCCAGTGCCTAAGTGCAGTAAGTTGCTTGCAAATCACCATAGCAGTCTCAGGTCGGAGGGATATTTATACCCATATTCCATCAGAACAAATCTTGACAGTAGAAATAGCTCCGGAGTTGGTCACGTTCAGTGCAGATGTACCCTTACATCTCACCTGTATGCCATATCAGTGTCTCCACACTCATTGGTTAAGATGACAACCAACCTATATGGCACACAATGACCTATGTTTGATAAACGTTGTCGTCCTTGGTAACAACATATCATTTGGTCACGAACAGATTTAAGGACTAAACGATAAATCCTCCTTTGTCGAGTCCAAATAGTCCTAAGGACTTCACCACAACATAGGAGTTCATTAAAAGATGAAACATTTTGTGCTGAAAAAAGCCAAAATAATTTTTATTAATTCATAATTCATGTACAATATAAAAATGAGCACAACTGTCAACAGACTGACGATTGGCTTTGGGACACTATTCCCAACAATTATGATCTTCTGAAATATAGAAACAGTATCCTAATGACTCTTTAGGATATCCTATGAACTGAGCTCTACAAGATCTGAACTCTAACTTGTCCACCAGCTGTCTCTTGACATGAGCCGGACAACCCCAAATTTTGAGATGACTCAGACTTGGCTTCTTACCATGTCATATCTCATACGGTGTGGTAGGAATGGTTTTAGAGGGAACCCTATTCAATACATATATTGTTGTCATGAGATAAGTCTCCAAAGAAACTCAGGGAGATCCGTGAAGCTCATCATGGAACGGACCATATCTAATAGGGTCCGGTTCCTCCATTCTGAAACCCCGTTGAGTTGTGGCATTCCAGGTGGAGTCCATTGAGAGACTATGCCATTGTCCTTAAGATAGTCTAAGAATACCTGACTAAGGTATTCGCCTCCTCGATCTGATCGAAGAACCTTAATGGGCTTTTCTGTTTATTTTTCTACCTCATGTTTGAATTCTTTGAACTTTTCAAAGGCTTCAAACTTGTGTTTCATTAGAAACACATACCCATACCTAGATGTATCATCGGTGAAACAATGAAGTAGACATAGTTGCCTCTAGCCGGCACATCAAATGGGCCGCACACATCTGTATGTACTAGGGCAAGAAGATCTGGGGCCCTTTCCCTATGTCCTGTAAAAGGGAGCTTGGTTATTTTGCCTTGAAGGCATGATTCACAAACTGGATATGACTCAAAAGTCAACAGACTCAATAGCCCAGATTTCTCCAATTTGTTAATACTGTCTTCCGCTATATGACCTAGCCTTAGGTGCCACAGATATCTATCATTTAGACTATCTCTAGGCCTTTTAATTCCCATGGCATTCATATTTTGCTCGATATGAAATATAGATACATCAATATGTAGCTGATAGAGACCATTAATAAGAAAATCATTTGTCACTTTATTATTTTCATAAAATATGTTACAATGGTTCTTATGAAAGCTAATCACATAGCCTTCTTGTGCTAAACATGAAACAAAAATCAGATTCATGCTTGCTGCAAGCACATAATAACAATCTCTAAGAATTAAATCTAATCCTAAAGGTAATCGCAGAGGGTAGGTTCCTATGGCCACAGCAGCAACTCTTGCTCCGTTCCTGATGCATAGGATCATATCTCCATCCCTCAGCTTCCTGCTCTCCTCAAGATCCTGCATAGAAGTGCACAAATGAGCACTAGAACCAAAGTCAAGTACCCAACTAGATGCAGAGAAAATCGTAAGATTAGATTCTATAATGAGCATACCTCCAGAAGGACCATCCTTCTTGTTCTTCAGGGTGGCCAAGTACTGAGGACAGTTTCGCTTCCAATGGCCGTCTGAATTGTAGTGAAAATATTTATCCTTTTCAGCAGCCTTCTTCGGTTCCATCTTTTTCTTCTTCCCATCCACCTTCTGCTTCTTCGCGGACTTCTTCTTCTTTCCAAAAGACTTTCTCTTGGATGAAGTCTGCTCTACAGTAAGGACTGAGCCTTTTGAACTCTTCAAAGAAAGCTCAGCTGTAACCAACATGTTCATTAACTCAGCCAAGGTATACTACATCTTATGCATATAAAAGTTTATGATAAACTGACCATATGCATCAGACAAGGATTGAAGGATCACATCAATCTGAAAATCCCTATCTAAGATGACACCGAGCTTCTCAAGCTCCTTAAGGTCCTTGATCATTGACAAACAATGATCTTGGACTGACTGCCCATCATGTATTTTAGTCTTGAAAAGTCTTTGGCAGACTTGATACTTGGCTGTGCGACTTTGTTTACCAAACAACTCTTATAGGTGAGCCAACATTTGACGGGTAGTCATAATATTCTCATGTTGGCGTTGCAAGTCATCAGACATGGCACCCAACATATAGTACTGGCTTTGTTATCGTCATCCGTCCACTTTTCCAGAGATGCTCTCTGTTCAATAGTCAGATGTGCTGGTATGGCAGGTGGGTCCTAGTCTAAGACATGAGTCAATTTCTCGAAACCCAGAACAATTCTGTAGTTTTTCAACCAGTCTTTGAAATTAGATCCAGTCAATCTGTGGGTGTCTAGTATTTTAGTCAGGGGGTTGGATACAAACATGTTTCTTGTAGAGAGTCAAAAGTTTCTAGTTAGATTTTGTAATCCGACTTAACCAATTTGTTTAGGGATTTTATTTTTAAACAAATTAGGCTCCCACTATTTTTTCAGATCCCTACACTCCCTAGGTAGAGATGTAAAAATTTTCGTGATTAGTGATTTCTAGTGGGTGGTGCGGTCTCACCGACTGGCTCACCACCTCACCTAACAGTTATTGGTGATGGATCAACCGATGAGTGGACAACTCTTATCCAATGATTCTCTAATCATGGTGCACCCAAAACTTTGTTTCTAATTTATGAAGCTCACCGTGCCCGAAATATTTCTCCAATCCTTAGTTAAGTCAGATCCACCATTTGCACGAATTAGATTTCTGATTGGGTCCCTCACCATATCCGGAATATTGAGCACAACCCATCCTCTAATCCGTAGCATCCAATGCTTAATGGATATGGTTGCATCTTCCCGATGCAGCTGAGCCATTGTAACTAGTCGAGAATAATCAACCTCAGGAAGGGCCCGCACATCCACAATGGTGACCTTAGACTTAATGTTTTCTTAGAGAGATTTGATTTAGGTCACATTAAACTTGACTTGACATAGTCATAACAATTATGACTAACCTAGTGACATGGGCTAGCTCGAATTGTGAGCCACCTCAAATCAGAACTGGGTCGACATATATGGCCAGGTAAGTGAGACTGGTGGGAGGGATATGCCATTAACTTGACAAGAATGCATTCGAGTCGAGTAGCTCCCAATTAAAAATCAGTCGGTCCATCTACCCAACTTACCTTAGACACCAAATTGTTGAACCAGAACCAATTGGATTAGTCTACAATCCAAGCTCTAACCACTAAGCCAAATTAGGTCTTAACTTGATTGAGTCACATCTGAATGTGATTCGATCTTGACCTAGACTTAATCCTATTAGGCTGGTCAATTATTAGCTTTCATGATCCCACCTAACTAACTTTTGATTCGATTTAATCAACCACTAGACCTAATTGAGCTACCTAAGCCCGAACCCAATTTTATGAAAATGGCTTATATCTGAAATTCTCAATTTTAGATCTAATTTAATTTCATAAGCTTAATTCATTAATTAAGTCTTGGGTTCATAAATAAAATACGTAAATAAATCCTAGGGTTTCAGGATCTCGGGTTTCGTAGAAAAGTAAATTTTGATTTTTGATTAAGGATGAACGTGCAGCACCCCTACACGCCATAAGAACACCCCATTGAATGGGAGAAGAGGGTCTTAAAACCTACTTTGTTCTTATGACTGGACGGCCATGAGGAATATCTTAATCAAAAATATTAATTTAACTACAAAACTAGTTAGATCTAAGTTACATATCACATATATAATTTTAGATCTAACTTATACATGCTTTGCATACATCTCATGTATTAAAATTTGATCTAATTAGCATACTTTCAGATTTGATACACCATATATAACATCTAAAAAATAAGATTTAAATTGAACTATTCAATATGAAATCTATTCTAGACAGTTACTAGAATAATTCTACAACAAGTCTAGGCATGCAACAAATCAAACTTATGTATTAATTAAAATTTTATTTTTTATTTTTTGATCTGAATATAATATTTATAATATCAAAAAAATAAAAAATAAATTAGATATAATTTATACTTTAATCATATTAAAACATAAAACTATAAGATTATTCATAGATCAAACTACTCCTAGTCTAGTCATGCATCTCATACATGTTAGATCTACTTAGATTTAATTTTAAATTTTTTTAATTTTAGATCCTATCATATCTGATGTGACATCTAAAATCTATTAATATCAGATAAATAAAAATAAAAATTAGATCTAAATTAGATCTAAAATAGAGCCATCAACCTGGCTCTGATACCAGTTGAAGGGAAAATCGACTTTTTCCTTGTAGGATCTTCCAGATCTAATGAGATCTGGGATGGAATATTATAAAAAAAAATATCCTATGATTATTTTAGATCTAAGATCTATTAGATCTAATTCTTATTATCTGATATTAAATCTAAAATTAAATCTAAAATTATGAGGAATAGAGAAATACCTCTAGGGTAACTAGATTACCTTGTAGATGATCGCAGCAATGCCCGAGGTTCTAAAATAGCCATGCAGTCATCTGGCCTCTATCGATATCCACTCAAATAAGATCTAGATCATCTTCTCCTCATGAATCTTCACTCCAAAAATCAGATCTGGATCTGATCTGAAAGTTCTTCAAAAGAGCTTCTGAAGCTGGAGCAACAGTTTCTCGACAGATTGCTGCAGCCTCCTGATCAAAAAGCCACCACGCCTTGGACAAGGACCAGATGGATGCCCAACCTCTTGGACGTGAAGAGGGGAGGAAGAGGAGCAGAGGGGGCATATAGAAGTGGAGAGGATTTAGGCTTTTGCTGGTTATTGGGCAGAGTCTCTCAACCCTAGGCACAGACAGGGTTTAAATAGACCCTGCTGCGCTATGCAGTGCCACATCATTCGATCAATCAAAAAATTCTAATTAATTTTAAAAAAAATTTGATTGATGGAGTGATATTATCTGATCATATTAGATAAGAATCCCTATAATCCCTCCTACTGTTGGTGCCAACACTGGATAAGCACAGTGAGATTTGTGCCCCACAGTCCAAGTTGATCAAGGGATCAGAGTCCTCATCTCATGGGACTCTATCCTTATCCACTTGGGGTGCACGCCCAATCTGAATATGGCACCCACATTGAGGCCCAATTTAGCAGGTAGACACTCCATAAAAAATCTCCAATGACCTCTTGCCAAGTGGCCTTCAGTCCAAGGTCCATGGGTCAACATTTGACCAATGTCCTAAAATGAAAATGGCAGGTGACAGGAATTAGCTGGTGTTGTCTTAAATTCATCTCATGAATTAAGACAAGTCTTTTCTAAGCTAGACTAGCCCCAGTCAGACTGAGAGAAACCTTCTCAAGATTCTCTGGGTGGGTCAAATCATATTTGGCTCAGTCGAGATAGAAAAGATTACATGAGGAGAAAGTTAGGCTCAATCATGTGCTAGCACAATTTCCTTGAATCTAATTGGATCTAATCCAAATCAATCGAACTAGGCTAGCTCAATTGATGACATCCAGACCCTAGCTCTTGTTTGTGTGATCCAGTTAGGTTCATTTTTGTATGATAATGAGATATGTCATGATCTCATCATCGACATCATCAAAACTCCTTTCGATGGACCAGAACTCTTCTGATTCAGACAATTAGAATGATCGATCATCAAGATCATTCTAATTGCTTTCAAAATCCACCAGTGACACCTAACAGTATATGGTGGCAACCCATCAGAAATAAAGATGAATCTCTCGATGCAACTACCTGTGTGATTGAGTTCCTCTATCATGAGTCCCGACTGAATTAGGGTTAAGGTGAACTCGTTAAACCCAACATTAGTCATATGAATCAATTGATTGATCTGAGTCCAATGTGAAATCCCAATGAAAAACTCTTTTTCATTATTTCACTCTGCCATGGCCATGGGCTTAAGGACTCGATCTTTCGATCATCATAGGACTACTCCTCTCATATACCGAGGTTGATAGATCCCTTCTTGGTGCGATCTAGTTCCTACAATGAATATGCTACAGCCAACATACACTCAGGATTTCGAATGGTTAGGAGATCGAGTTATGGTATAGTCAAACTATAACACACTCAAAGTGAACTGTCGATGTACCTCAGGTCAAAGAACTAGACACACAGCTGCAGCATCGAGCTAGTCATCGATGAGAAGGTAGATTTTCTTATGACTGCTCGAGGTGGTCACACTCAGTACTCTCATTCTCAACGAATACCTGTACTCTCACTCTGGTGTCTCCACACCGTAGACTCAAGATACATCTACCCTAAGGAAGTGATCATACACCAACCTTCTGGATCAATCATTATCCTCGTGATGATCCTATGGTCAGGAGCTGTTTATGAGTTAGTTATGTAAATTCATGCCTTAAATTTTCAACTCTTGAAAATATGAATTAACATTCCTACTAACTCAAAGGATGTATCGCAACATAATGTACACAATGTGATAGTAGAATAACCCTTTTATTCATTTATAATCAAAATTACAAATTTACCCTTATATTTGTACAGGAATGTGTCAGCCAATCTGACATCTAGGGCACACATCTAACAATATCTCCATTCTTTGGGTAGATCATTTATACCTTGAGGTTGTTCTTGTTGTTCTTCACCTTCATCCTCTTGTTTGTCATCATGTTCTTCTTCATTTTGAATTGTTGAATCTTTTTGGATGAGCTCCTTCATCCCTTCTATAAGAAGATCTGTATAATCAATACCTTCACTCTTCCTCGAAAGAAGATCATTAGTCTCATCAAAAATAACATGTATTGACTCCTCTACTACTAAAGTTCTTTTGTTGAAAACTCTAAAAATTTTGCTAGAAGAGGAGTAACCAAGAAAAATAGCTTCATCGAATTTTGCATCAAATTTCTTAATCTTTCTTTATCATTGTTCAAAACAAAACATCGGCAACCAAAAATATGAAAAAATACAATGTTTGATTTTCTTCCTTTCCAAAGCTCATAAGGTGTTTTCTTTAGAATTGATCTAATTAAAGTATAATTTAAAATGTAACATGCCGTGTTAATTGCTTCCGCCTAAAAATATCTTGGGAGGTTGCTTTCATATAGCATGGTATGGGCTATTTCTTCAAGGGTTTTATTTTTTCTTTCTACTACCCCATTTTATTGGGGTGTTCTAGGTGCTGAAAAGTTATAGTCAATACCTTTTTCATCATAGAATTTTTTAAAATCTTGATTTTTAAATTCGATTTCATAATTACTTCGAATATTTTAAATTGATTTTTTTTTTTCATTAGTAACTCTTCGATAAAATTTTAAGAACACATGAAAAGTTTCATTCTTATGTGCCAAAAAGAAAATCTATGTAAAACGAGAGAAATCATCAATAATTACAAAGCCATATCATTTTTTACCTAAACTAGTAGTTCTAGTGGGTCCAAATAAATTTTTGTGCAATAATTCTAATGGCCTAAAAGTTGAAATAATATTTTTAGATTTGAATGAGATTTTTATTTATTTACCTAGCTGGCATGCATCACAAATTCTATCCTTTTCAAAATTTAATTTAGGTAAATCGTAATCAATTTTTTTTTAATAAAATTTGAAAGTGAATGCATGCTAATATGTGCAAGCCTACGGTGCCAAAGCCAACTAATCTCATTAATTTTGGCATTCAAGGCTACTAGGCATTGCAAGTTTATCTTGAAAAGATCATTCAAATCTATCATATAAATATTACCATGCCTATGCCCAACAAATTTAATGCCTTCATCATTGGGACTAGTTACTATGCATAATGAAGATTCAAAAATAACTTTGTACCCTTTGTCATAGAATTGACTAATGCTTAATAGATTATGTTTCAAACCATCTAATAATAAAATATTTTTAATATACTTGGAGGGAGTGATACCAATGTTACCTATATCGATGATCTTTTCCTTACCATTGTCTTCAAAGGTGACCATCCCTCCATCTTTTATATCAAGTGTGATGAATTGAGATTCATCACCGGTTATGTGTCTTGAGCCCTCGCTATCAAGATACCATTTTTGATTTATTTCTTGGAATGCAAGACACACCTACATACAAAAATCAAGTTTTGACTTTAGGTACCCAAGTTTTCTTGAGTCCTCTTTGGTTAGTTACAATGGTTCCTTTTGGAACCCATATTTTTCTCACATTCGAATTTTCAGATTTACTAGAGAAACATGTATAGGATTTGTGTCCTACTTTACCATATTTAAAGCAAGTAATATTTGAAAACTTATTGCTTGATGAGTTCACATAGATATTTTTCAAAAATTTTTATTTCTTTAAAGGGTTGTAGCAAAGACCGATTTTATCATAAACGATCTTTTGATTATCAAGTACATTTGAAGTTTAGTTAAACTAAGAGTGAACTTTTCTACCATAGATTTTAACTTAGCAATTTCATTTTTCAAGTTTAGATTTTCTTATGTCAAGATCAATTGTTCATTTGAAATAAATTTATTTTCTTTTAGTAAAGTTTGATTCTTTGATTTCAATTCTTTGTTCTTTATCCCTAACTTCTTTAGATCATCAACTAGATCATAAAATGCTTTTTGAAGTTCTTCAAAAGTAAAGTCATCAGGAGTTTCAGCGTTTACCTCATTTTCATATGCCATAAGGCACAAGTTGGCTTGCTCATGTGAATCTTTTTCTTCAAAGCTTGACTCATCACTGTCACTCCATGTAGCCACCATAGTCTTTTTCTTGTACTTCTTGGGGCCCTTCTTAAGTTGTAGGCATTCAGACCTAAAGTGCCCCAGCTTCTTACATTTATAGCAAATAAGGGGTGGCTCCTTATCCTTCTCCTTGCTATGCTCCCCTTTTGTAGGTGGTCTCTTTCTCATCCTTTGTTTTTTTTTCTTCAAAAATTATTTAAACTTTCTAGTAATGAGGGATATTTCTTTATTTTGCTCTTCATTTTCTATTTCATCAGATTTTTCATCGAGTTGAGCAGTGGATTTGAGGGTGATTTTCTCTTTTTCTTGACATCTTCTTCTTGATGTTGTTTCATGCTTAGCTCGTGTGTCATTAGTGATCCTAGAAGCTCCTTCAAGGGTAAGACATTCAGATCTTTGGCTTCTTGAATTGTGATCACTTTAGCTTCCCAAGTCTTTGGTAAAGACCTAAGAATCTTTCTCATAAGATCGCAGTTAGAATAAGACTTATCAGAATTTTTTAGACCATAATAATATTCGTAAAGCAAGTAAATATTTCAGTTATTGATTCATCATGCTCCATTTTGAAGAGTTCATATTTGTGCACAAGCATGTTAATTTTTGATTCTTTAACTTGATTAGTGCCTTCATGTGTTACTTCTAATATATCTCATATTTTCTTAGCTGACATGCATGTTGAAATGCAATTAAACTCATTGGCATCTAAAACACAATATAAAATATTCATGGCTTTAGCATTGAGTTGAGCCAATTTTTTATCAACCTCATCCAATTCTTTTTCGGATTTGGTTGATTTTACACCATCAATTATCTTAGTGGGTATATGTGGTCCATTAATTATGATACTCTACATATCATAGTCAAGTGCTTGGATAAAAATTTTTATCCGAGCTTTCCAATAGGTATAGTTTGACCCATTGAAAAGTAAAGGTCGGTTTGTGGACTGCCCCTCTGTTAGTGAAGCACCAACTTGAGTTACCATAGATCTTTAGCTCTTCGATGGTAAAATCAAAGTAAGGCTAGAGCACCCAGCTCTGATACCACTTGTTGTCCAGCTATGCAACCCAAGAGGGGGGAGGGTGAATTGGGTTTTTAAAATTTTAAAGTTAATTTAGAACCACAAGGATTAAGTAATAATAAGCAAGTTATGTGTAGTAAGTGGTTTAAGCTAAGTGTAGAAATGAGATGCAAGAATGCAAAAAAATAAGAAAATAAGAAAATTTAGATTGAGAGCAAGTATGCACACCACAAACAAATAAGATTTATAGTGGTTCGGTGCCAATCTTGCACCTACATCTATTCTCCAAGCTCCTACTTGAGAATTTAAATCTACTAAAATGTATTCAACAAAAATACAATGTCGGTACCTCTGACTCTAGCTAACCCAAACTAGAATATTTATTTTTCAGGTACAAATGAATCCAATACAATCCAATTCAAGGTTCGGACTAATCTTTCCAAGTTTTGGAACCCTTCCAAAACTAAAGATTAAGACAAAAACAGAGTATGAGAGTTAATCACACGAAAATATAAATTTAGCTCTTTTAATGAGTAAATAAAATTTTAAATACTGTTGGGTAAAAAATAACCCCAGCCGAAGTTCATAAGAGGCCAACCCTCCCAGGACTCTTCCAGCTTCCGACCTTGTGCGGCATCTTTTCGAACTCCTCCAGCAGTCGACCTTTCACAGTGTCCTCCAGATTCCTCCAACGGATGAACTCCTATCGTACCCTCCAGACTTCTCCAATAATGAGCTCCTTCAGTCATCTATCGGACTGCTCCAAATGCTCTCTGGGCTTCACTATCAGTCGATTTTCTATAGTGATCGACTACTCTCCGAATCTTTTCCAGACTTCCTCCTGTCATGATCGACTTTACGCCAAGCTTCTTTCGAACTTCATCAATGTCCGGAGTTCTCCAGCAGTAGGACTTCTACAGTAGCCAGACTCCATCCAAGTTTCTACAGTAGTCGACCACCTTTCGAATTTCATCCGAGCTTCTCCAGTAAGCGAACTTCATCCAAACTTCTATTGCAAGTGGACTTCATCCGAGTTTCTACGGTAAGTGGACTTCGCCCGAGCTTCCACGGCAACCGATCTCCATCCGAGCTTCTATAGTAAGCGGCCTCCTTTCAGACTCCTACAAGAACGGACTCCGTCCAAATTTCTACAACAGAATTGGATTCCAGACGAACTTCTACAACAGACGGACTCCAGCAGCCAAATTTCTACAGTGACCGACTGTCTCCGATGTCTTCCATACCTCTCCAGCCATCAACCTTCGATAGCGCCAATCGGACTTCAACAGTGTCCTCCAGACTCCTCCAGTGGATGAACTTCCACAATGCCTTCTGGACTCTTCTATCGATCAATCTTCTATAGCACCTTCCAAATTCTGCTATCGGCCGACCTTCTGCTAGATTCCTCATGCAACCGGACCTCTCCAGTGGACAGTCTTCAGACAAGCTTCTACATCAGATAAATTTCAGATGGACTTCTCTAGCAATCGGACTCAGCCAAATTTCTCTAACAGAAAGTTTTCATCTGGGCTTCTATAGCAGATGACTTCCGTCTACAGCATCAATGCCTAAGGCACCCAACAATAGTTAACCCATCAGCAATCTCAGAAACATCTGAGCTTCTTTTAGATTGCTGAGACAGAGAGCTATTCCACCCCACCAAATGTCTCAATCGAGCTTCAACCGTCCGCCCGAACTCTCCGGCAAGTCGCGACAATGGACACCACTCCACTCTCTGTAACAAACTTACATGGCCCCATCACTCTCTGGCAAGTCACGACAACAGACATCACTCCACTTTCTGTAACAAACTCCACATGGCCCCACCACTCTCTGGCAAGTCGCGACAACGGACACCATTACTCTCCGTAATAAACGCCACGTGGCCCCGAACGGCCCACTACCAGGCAGTTACGGATGTCACTGTCAATCGGTTATGCTCTTCCGTCTATAAAAGAGACCCCCCAGATACATTCTTCTCTAAGCTCTAAGTACTATCTCAAAACTTTGCTAAAATCTCATTCGAGTGCTCCATTTCTGTTGAAGCAGAGTACTGACTTGAGCATCGAAGGATCTTGCCGGAGTACCCCCAACTCTGGTTTAGACTTTTCTTGTAGGTCCCGACGGTAGCCGTGATCTCCCCAACTCCAGTTTAGACTTTCCTTGCAGGTCCCAACGACGGTCGTGATCCCCTCGACTCCAGCTTCTCCGACATCAGTAGAATTTTGCACCAACAGAATTGACGCTAGAGGAAGGGGCTGTGTCTTCATAGGACCCTTGTTCTTAAAGGAGTACTCAACGAGACTATCTTCGGTCATCTTCTTCGACATCTTCTTCTTCTTCTCCAACCAGATCCCAACCTGATGCCTCCCCGAAAGGCATCCATCAGGCGATCTACGGCCTCCATGGCCAGATCTCAGCATGATCTGCCAGCTCCGGCCTCGTCTCCAATTTTCTAGGCTCCTCCTCCTCCGACAATGACAGTCAGCATGGAGCAGTTTGACCTGTTGGTTCAGCAAGTCAGGGGCCTCATCGAAGTGGTGCAGGCCATGCAGCAGTAGCAGCAGCAGCAGCAGCAGGCATCTGTGCGGCTGGAAAGAGCATCGTCAGAGTTTCAAAATCCGACGATCGGGTGGCCCACTTGGGCCAGTCATCCTGTATCCTTCAGAAAGGGGAAGCAAAGGGTGGAGAGCCCTCTGTCTGACCATGATTCCACCCCCGGAGGGTCCCTACCTCTGTTCTGTCAGAAGACTCTCGAGATTCATGATCGAGAGGATCTCTGGATCAAAGGTTCCAAGAGATGAACCGACGGATTGAAGAGCTCCGCCATGCTCCCCTGCTTACGGTGAGGATATCTATACTGATCCTCCTTTTTCTCAAATGATTATGCAGGAACCGATCCTGTCGAACTTCAAGCTCCCCCAATTTGAGAGCTACGATGGAATCTCGGATCCAGTTGACTACTTGGAGGCCTTCCGGATAATGATACTGCTCCATGGCACGTCAGATGCCATCCTGTACCAAGCTTTCCCATCTACCTTGAAGGGAGCAGTAAGAAATTGATACTCGACATTGAAGCCAGGTACTATCTTCTCCTTTGATCAAATGAGCCACCAGTTTGTGGCTCATTTCGTCAGCAGCCGACATCTCCGGAAAGGTTCGGAGTTCCTCATTAACATCAAGCAAAAGGAGGGAGAATCCATCCGAACTTATGTCAACCATTTTAACGTCACTGCATTGGAGGTTCGGAACTTGGACCAATCAATTACAATGGCCGCCTTGAAGAGCGGTCTTCAAAAGAATGATCTTCTATTTTTCTTGAAAAAAAAGTATCCCAGGGACTTCGCTGATTTGCTGGCTCGGGCCAAAGGATATGCCCGAGTAGAGGAAGCCTTCAAGCTGAAGGATGAGGAGGCCATGAAGGAGCGGCAGACGGATGACTCCCGCAAGCCCGCAGCTGAAAAAGGGTCGAGTGAAGCTCGGCCACATTCTCGAACTCCCTCTGGACATAAGTATGTTCGAACTCCCCCTTGAGCTCGTAGGTAGAGAAGTTTAGACCGCAGAGTTTGGCGAAGCTCTCCCCCAGGAAGATTCCACAGCTACGTCCCTTTCAATGCTCCAAAAACTCAAGTACTGATGGAGATCAAGGAGCAGCTGCCAAGGCCAAAAAAGATGCGCACACACCTCGGGAAGTGCAACCCTAACAAGTTCTGCCTCTATCATCGTGACCACGGCCATGATACGAAGGAGTGTATTCAGCTCCATGATGAGATCGAAGAGCTCATCAGACGAGGTCGACTCAACAGATTCATCCGATGTCGACCTGAAGGTAGGGAAGATCGGTCGAGGACCCTACCACAATCAAAGCCGCCAAGGAGGGAAGAACAGTCTGAAGATCGACCTCCAATCAAGATCATCAACATCATCTCTGGAGGACCCCGGTGGGGAGCAGTCAGTGGATCGACCGGACCGCCCAAGTGGTAGAGGACTGAAGAATCTATAACCTTTACTAAAGAAGATGCCCAGGAGATTTAATTCCTTTATAATGATGCGGTTATGGTTTCTTTAAATATTACTGACTATGATGTATGCCGCATTCTTGTTGATAGTGAAAGCTCGACCGATATTTTGTTTTACGATGCATTCTCAAAAATATCCATTTCGGATGATCGATTAGGGCCGATAAGCTCCCCATTGGTAGAGTTCACTGGCGATGCTGTGCCAGTGGAAGGAGTAATAACTTTGACCATAGTTGCAAGTCGGTGCCCGAAATAATCTAGAGCGCAAGTGGATTTCCTGGTAGTAAGGGCGCCGTCTGCCTACAACGTAATAATCGACTGACCTGGCCTCAACACCCTCCGAGCTGTGGTATCGACCTACCATTTGAAATTGAAATTTTCTACAGGCCAAGGGATCGGAGAGGTCAGAGGAGATCAAGTCCTGGCAAGACACTGCTATAACATAGTCTTGCAAAGAAATGGTCAGTCTAACCCTTATCCGGTTGATGGATTAGACACCCGCGATGACCTTACTGAAGAACGGGGTGAGCTAATTGAAGATCTTGTCTCAATTCCTTTGAACGATGGGAATGAAGGGCACGTGGTGAAGATCGGCTCCAGCCTGGGAGAAGAGATACGGACACAACTCATCAATTTTCTATAAAAGAATACGGATATTTTCACTTGGGTTTTGACAGACATGCCGGGGATTGATGCGAAAGTCATGGAACATCGTCTAGCTGTTGATCCCAAACATCGACTGATGAAAGAAAAAATCCATGGTCATACATCAGAAAAGCAGAAGGCAATAGCTAAGGAAGTTGATAAACTTTTGAAAGTCAGGTTCATCAGAGAAGTCAACTATCCAAACTGGGTCTCCAATGTGGTTCTCGTCAAGAAGACGAACGACAAGTGGAGGATGTGTATAGACTTCAAAAAGCTGAACAAAGCCTGCCTGAAGGACAGTTATCCTCTGCCCAGAATTGACCAATTAGTGGATGCAACCTCAGGCCACGAGCTTCTCACTTTCATGGATGTATTTTTTGGCTACAATCAAATCAGGATGGCACCAGAGGATGAAGAAAAGACTGCTTTTATCACTGACCGTGGTCTTTTCTGTTACAGGGTCATGCCTTTTGGCCTAAAAAATGCAGGGGTGACCTATCAACGGCTGGTGAACAAGATCTTCAAAGAGTAGATCAGCCGCAATATTGAGGTCTACGTGGACGACATACTTGTAAAAAGCAAATCCTCAATGAACCACGTCGTCGACCTTGAGGAGACCTTCAGTGCCCTCCAAAAATACAAGATGAAGCTGAACCCAGCCAAGTACATTTTTGGAGTAACCTCAGAGAAATTCTTGGGCTTTATGATATCGGAGTGCAGGATCGAAGCAAATCCAAAAAAGATTTGTGCCATCCAGGAAATGACCACCCTGAAGTCAATAAAGGAAGTTCAGCGCCTTACTGGGAGAGTAGCAGCTTTGAATCACTTCGTCTCAAGGTCGGCCGAATGGTGCTTACCTTTCTTTCAGACTCTCAAGCAGTCGAAGAACTTCTGTTGGACCATTGAATGTCAACTAGCATTCAAAGAATTGAAGAACTACCTCAGCTCACCTTCGCTATTGGCAAAGCTCGAACCTGGAAAGGAGTTGTTCCTGTACCTGGCGGTCTCCTCTGTGGTTCTCGCAGCATTCTGGTTAAGGAAGAAGCAAAAATTCAATGATCGATCTACTACATAAGTCGAGTATTGAGAGACGTCGAAACCAGGTACACTAAGTTAGAAAAACTAACTTACGCCCTGTTGATTGCAGTCCGAAGGCTCCAACCTTACTTTCAAGGACACACCATAACACTGCTCACCGACCAGTCGATTAAGGTAGTTCTGCATCGAGCGGATATTTTCGGAAGGATAGCGAAGTGGGCAGTCGAGCTCACAGAATTCGATATCAACTACCGACGTCGACCGATAATAAAAGTCCAGATATTAGCAGACTTCATAGTGGAATGCACTATCCCGAAAGAAGCCGAACTTGAACGAGGTGAAGCTGACAACCCAGGGCTCCAGCCGAACTCTCTCGAAGAAAGAACAGATCTCCCTGATGGTTTTTGGGCCCTCTATGTGGATGGTTCCTCCAACATGTCCGATGCGAGCGCGGGCCTGATCTTGGTCAATCCGAAAGGAATTATCGCAGAGTACGCACTGCGCTTTAAATTCCCTACGATAAATAACAGAGCAGAATACGAAGCTCTGATTGCAGGACTGAAGATCGCCAAAGAATTAGAAGTAGATCAGCTCCAAGTCTACAGTGACTCCCAATTGGTGGTGGGACAAGTCAGCAGAAACTATGAAGCTCGGGAGGACAGTATGGCCAAGTATCTCGGAAAGGTAAAAGAGATCATCCCTATCTTTGGCAGCTTTGACATCAAGCAGATTCCAAGAGTAGAAAATATCAGGGCCGATCTTCTCTCCAAGTTGGCTACACTGGCTCCGGTTGAACTATCCAAGGAAGTCCTCTTCGAAGTTCTGAAATGTCCAAGTACGGAAGAACCGTAGCTTATAATGGAGATCAGCCATGACCCCAACTGGATTGACCCACTAGTTGCATACCTCAAAGACGGGTTCTTCCTCATGATGCAAAAGAAGCTCGGAAGCTTAGAAATCAGGCCTCTCGATATATCCTTTATGAGAGCAAGTTGTACAAGAGGTCGTACTTTTTGCCCCTCCTGAAATATCTCCAGCCTTCTGAAGGTGACTTTGCCTTGTGGGAGGTACATGAAGGAGTTTGCGGAAGTCACCTGGGGACCAGATCTTTATCCCACAAACTGCTTCGATAAGGTTATTACTGGCCTACAATGTACCACGAATCCATTGAATATGTTAGAAAGTGTGATCAGTGCCAGAGATATGCGAAAATCCAAAGACAGCCCGCCTCCGAACTTACATCCTTGAGTGCCCCATGACCGTTTGCACAATGGGGGATGGATATTCTTGGACCTTTTCCCATGGCATCTGAGCAGCAGAAGTTCCTCCTAGTGGCAATTGACTACTTCACCAAGTGGGTCGAAGCCAAACCTTTGGCAAAAATCACAGAAGCTAAAGTGTAGGATTTCATCTGGAAGTCAATTGTTTGTAGGTTCGGCTTACCCAGAACTCCCATTACTGATAATGGGCGACAATGTGCTGGAGCAAGGTTTGCTGAATTTTGTGAGGATTTAAACATCTCCTATGACTTCACGTCAGTAGCCCATCCGTAGGCAAACGGCGAAGCCGAGGTGACTAACAGGACTCTGTTGCAAGGAATCAAGGCAAGACTTGAAAAAGCAAAGAAAACTTGGGTAAACGAGCTTTATCATGTATTATGGGCATACCGAACTACCCAAAGATCGCCCACGGGGGAGATCCCCTTTACCTTAGCCTTCAAAACAGAAGCCGTTATCCCGATTGAACTCAAGCTTCCGTCGGTGCGAGATGTGGCATTCGACGAGCAGCATAACTCACAGGATCTCAAGGCCAACCTCGACTTGTTAGAAGAAAAGCGAGAGACAGCTCAAGTTCGGATGGCAGCCTACAAGCAGAAAGCAGCCCGTTACTATAACTCCCAGGTCAAAAGCAAAGCCTTCAGAGCGGAGGACTTAGTACTTCGACGAGCAACTGTTTCACAACCTCAGAACCAAAGAAAACTTGCCCCAAACTGGAAAGGCCCATACGAAGTCAGGGAGGTAGTCCGGCCTGGAACATACTATCTAAAAGAGCTCGAAGGAGCGGACCTTCCGCGACCATGGAATTCAAAAAATTTACGAATGTATTACCGATAACCTTGCCTTAAATAAAAGTTTCATATTCGCATATCTTTTCTTTTGGCATGAGCTTATAATGATAGGGAGTAGCTCCTTCAGACAATCAAAACTAAGCGTGTCAGGAATAAGAGGAGAACCTCATCCCAACACAAATGAAGGGTCAGTTATTTAGAGACCGGATGGAGGGAGAGGCCCTCACAACGGTCCTTATGCGCCCCCACAGCCATGTTAGGAATAGGAGGAGAACCTCGTCCTAACATGAGCAATGTCGAAGACCCGATTATTAAGAGACCGGATGGGGGGAGAGGTCCTCGCAACGGCCCTTATGCACCCCCACAGCCATATTAGGAACAGGAGGAGAACCTCATCCTAACATGAGCAAAGTCGAAGGCCTGATTACTAAGAGACTGGATGGGGGGAGAGACCCTCGCAACGGCCCTTATGTGCCCCCACAGTCATATTAGGAATAGGAGGAGAACCTTGTCCTAACATAAGCAAAGTCGAAGGTCCGATTACCAAGAGACCGGATGGGGGGAGAGGCCCTCGCAACGGCCCTTATGCGCCTCCACAGCCATGTTAGGAACAGGAGGAGAACCTCGTTCTAACATGAGCAAAGTTGAAGACCTGATTATTAAGAGACCGGATGGGGGGAGAGACCCTCACAACGGCCCTTATGCACCCCCACAGCCATGTTAGGAATAGGAAGAGAACCTCATCCTAACATGAGCAAAGTCGAAGACCCGATTATTAAGAGATCAGATGGAAGGAGAGGCCCTCGCAATGGCCCTTATGTGCCCCCACAGCCATGTTAGGAACAGGAGGAGAACCTCATCCTAACATGAGCAAAGTCGAAGGTCCGGTTACTAAAAGACTGGATGGGGGAAAAGACCCTCGCAATTGCTCTTATGCGCCCCCACAGCCATGTTAGGAACAGAAGGAGAATCTCATCCTAACATGAGCAAAGTCGAAGGTCCAGTTACTAAGAGATTAGATGGGGGCAGAGGCCCTCGCAATGACCCTTATGAGCCCCTACAGCTATGTTAGGAACAGGAGGAAACCTCGTCCTAACATGAGCAAAGACGAAGGCCCGATTTCTTAAAGATCGGATGGGAGGAGAGGCCCTTGCAACGGCCCTTATGTGCCCCCACAGCCTTGTTAAGAACAGGAGAAGAACTTCATCCTAACATAAGCAAAGTTGAAGGTCTAATTACTTAAAGACTGGATGGGGGGAGAGGCCCTCGCAACGGCCCTTATGTGCCCCCACAGCCTTGTTAGGAATAGAAGGAGAACCTCATCCTAACATGAGCAAAGTCGAAGGTCCGATTACTTAAAGACCGGATGGAGGGAGAGGCCCTCGCAACGGTCCTTGCGTACCCCCACAGTCCTATTAGGAACAGAAGGAGAACCTCATCCTAACATGAGCTAAAATCGACTGTCGGAAACAAAAGGAGAACCCCATCCTGACGCCAACAAAGGCTCGATCGATCAAGACTGGACAAGGAGGAAAGCCTCCTTAACGGCTCCTCTACACTCTCACGACCCCGTCAAGAGCAGAGAAAAGACCCTCACTCAAACATATAAGAAAAGGGGAGATGAAAAGAGAAAACGATGAACTACGCCAGCAATAAGGGAAAAAAGAACTACATCAAAGGCTCAAGGGACCTCATCTCAAGAGGAAGAAAACCCTTATTGAAAATCTCTAGTCCTTAAGGGCGAATCAATACAGCGACGGCCAAGAATCTTCAAACAACGTCGATGTCGAATAAGATGAAAGACAAAAGAAGCTCGGTAAACAACGACTCAAAGCAAGAATAGACGAGGTAATGAGAAAAATTTTATTTCATTTTATTAGTAAAGCATGCGTTACGAAGCCTTTGAAGGCTGAGACTCAAGGGACCTCATCTCAACGAGGAAGAAAACCCTTGTCAAAAATCTTCAGTCCCTAAGGGCGAATCAGCACAGTGACGATCAGGAATCTTCAAACAACATCGACGTCAAACAGAATGAAAGACAAAAGAAGTACGGTAAACGACAACTCAATACCAAAATGGACAAGGTAATGAAAAATTTTCTTTCCATTTCATTAGTGAAGTATATATTACAAAGCCTTGAAGGCCAAAAGGAGAGTTGACAAAAAAAAAAAAAAAGAAGAAGAAAAAAAAAGAAGAAAGGAGCTCTAAGGAAGCCCAGCTTCTTCCAACTTCGAGCTCTCGATTTCAGTCCTTATTAGAGATTGCCTTAAGTTTTCAACTTCTTTCTCTAGTTTCATCTTTCTCAGCAGCATATCTCGATACATCTGGTGGAACCGCCGACTCTCACCCTCCAACTCTCGAAGCCTCTTTTTCAGGACCTCGAACTCTGCCTCGACATCTTTGACCGCCTGCTGCTCGTGGACCAGCTGAATCTTCAGCCACTGCTGTTCGATCTCCTCCCACCCAAGGGCCACAGATAATTCTGCCAGGTCCCCCTCAAGGAGCGGAGTTCGTCGGAGCCTTGTGCAGAGGCAAGATGGACTCTCTCAGATAACTGCCTCTGAAGGTAGGCAACTTTGTCGGTCGCTGTTTGGAGCTTTCTTCGGTAGTCCTCTACTTGCCCACTCCAGCCGACTCGGTAGGCGTTGTAGTGTGCCTCAGCATCCTGCAGCTGCTTTTGAAGGTTAGAGAACTTCTTCGACCAGTCTCGATCGCGGTCGGCTTGGACTGTGAGCCAGGATGAGCTCCCTTCCAACTGGCTGATCTTCTCCCGTGTGGCTACTAGCGCGACTTCAAGAGAGCTGATCTTGGAAGCCTGAGCCCAAGATCGATCGCTGGCACACTTTCGGAGTTCCTCGAGCTCCATCACGAAGTCGGCCTTCTTCCGGGTGAATTCCATGAGACCCTTTCTGTGGAGGTCCTGAAGGTGAACAGCCTCCGCAGTGACCTCCGAATGGCTCTTCCTCAGTCGGTGAAGTTCATCTTCCAGCTTCTTAGATTTTTTCATCAATTGATGAACTTCCCTTTTGAGGTCTCGGATCATCACCTTCAGAGGAATCCCCTATGACAGGGGGAGAGCTTCGGCAGGACACTGTCATTGGGAGATAAAAGTGCCACGACTCAGATTAGTATAAGAAGACAAAAGATAAGGAAAAGAATACAAAAAAAAAAGGAGGGGACCCTCTATAAAGAAGGATCCGATTTCATTGATTAAATAATTTTCAAGTACAAGAGAATGAAAAAAAAATCACCACCAAAGAAAAATACAAAGCTAGAGTTTTCGGACCTCTGGGGAAGAAGTAGAGGGGCTCAACATCTCCGAAAGATCATCAGCGGGGGCCGTGGCAGTCGACGAGGTCCCGACTGGAGGAGGACTGGCAGCGGCTTCGGATGGTCTGACTTCATCATCGGATGCCTCATTCAGGAAGTCGAGATCCAATTCGAGAAACCTCCCAGCCACCTTCTCTTGGCAGAGTTCGAAACCCTTGATGAAGGCGTCTTGATCGAACTGAACCTTTAGATCCTCCATCTCGGAGGAGGCCTTAAACTCGTCCACTGCTCGGGCCCCTGCCTCTGAGATCAGGGATGGAATCCATGCTTTCAGCTCGAAAACCTGTGCCTTCAACTCGAAAGCCTGTGCCTTCAGTTTGGAGATTTCAACCTCAGCCTTCTTTCTCTCCTCCTCCAAGGCAGTCCTCAGATCGGACGAGGTTCGTCCCTCCTTTTCCAACACCTCCTGGAGACTTAGGACCTCGACGATCTTCTCCTCGAGGCAGGCGGCCCTAGCCAGGTGACCTTCCTCTACCAGAGCTGCCTCCCTCTTGGCAATCTTCGCCGCCTCGATGTTGGCGACAAGCTAGTGCCCAATCTGCAAGAAAGGTCGGGGAGTCAATATAAAGGCTGAGGAATAAATTAAGTAAAGAAGCAAGAAGAAAAAAAAAGGTGAGTTAACCTACTTTGAGGAAAGATCCCAGAGAGTCCCAAACCCATAGCTCGGGATCAGCAAGGACGATCCTCTCGACGACCTCAGGCAGAATGCACCCTTCGATCAGCCTCTTTATCAAATCCCTGTTGTTGAAGGAATTTTCTCCCAGATCTTCCTCAGAGCCGCCGGCCCCCTCGATGGCAACCTTGCAACTGTGGCTCCTCCGGGCCAGGATCTTCTTTCTCCTCCTCCCTTCGACCCTGGGTGCCCCCTCAGGACGAGCCTCTAGAGCAGGGCCCTCGACTGGGGGGCTCCTTGAACTCGGGGGACTTTGGGTTCGACGTCGGAAGGGACTTCGACGGCGATGGCCACCGGAGTAGGCACGACCGAGCTTGTCCCTTCTGTCCTAGCTTTCTTCACCGACCCCGAAGTCGAGGTGTCTTTTCTCTTATGGGTCTTGAGACCCTGGGCTAACCTCCGAGCCATTCTTGCATCCATGTCTGCGATAAAAGAAAATCAACACGGCTTAGAGATGGAATAAGAGAAAGGGGAAGCAAAAAAAAAAAAAAATGGTACCCGCAGGGTTAAGGGGACTTAGGTCAATGTTGAACAAAAGTTGTTCCTTCAGAAGTTCGGGGAGGAGGGGGGCTCGATAGGCCTCGAGCATTTTGGAGGCTTCGAGGTCATCCCTTTTCGGGCTAAAAGCTGGGCGGACGGAATCCCTCAGAGAGCCCCAAGAGGTAATCCTAGCTCCAAGGTTGGGCATCGGACATAGAAGAACCTCTCCTTCCAGTTGTGGATAGAAGAGGGGGCACCTTTCAGCAACCCCTTTCTACCGAATTGAGGGGAGAAGTACCACCAGTCCTTCGTCAAGGGATGACGCTTGAAGGTATAGAAATTTTTAAACAAAGAAAGAGTCAGCCGAACTCAGCTAAGCTACAAAGAGAAAGAAACCCTATCAAAAATCAAAAGAAGTTTGGCATGACAGAAACTAGAGAAATGTTTAGAAAATGAAAGAGAGCGACGACAAAGGATGGCAGTGGAAGCCGAAGTCCGGCACGGAAGGCCTCCTGGTACAAACAGAAGTGGCCGGGAGGAGGGGCGCTGGCCCGATCAGTTGGCCCGGAAAGCTCTAGCTCGTACTCCGGAGGAACTCCATACTGAATCCTTATCAGTGAGAGTTCATCCAGAGTCAAGGAGCCGGAGATGGTGTCTGGCACAAAGGCCAGACAAGGTTCAATCCTAGCTACGGGTTCGTCTACGGTACAAGGACTTTGGAGAACTAGGGCTGACGAACTCCTAGAACTGCTAGAAGAGGAGATATCAGAAGACATTGTGGATCAAATGGAAGCCACAAAAATCTCGAAAGAATTGGAAAAATAGCAAACAAGCCCTCGAGGAAGCTAAACGAACAGAACACAAAGAAGAAAGGATAGAAAAATGACAAGAAGTTTCGAAACTAACCTAGATTGGCCCCAGGAGTGCAGGAAGATGGCAAGTACGATGAAAGTCGACCCGAAGGACACCTAAGATCGAGGAGGATGCTAGAGGAAGCTGGAGCTCTCGAGGAAGAGGAGGGGAACTGAGGGATTCTCTCAGGTAAAGTGAAACACCTGAAGGAGGAGAACGTGTTTAAATAGACCCCGGGATCCGACGCAATAATGATTGCGGATCTTCTCTGGCCGACCTGCACTCGCTGCATGTCCCACTCACCTTGACAGACTGTTGGAAATGGCTGGCAGCTGACAAAGTCATTATTATGCCGTACCTAGAGCCACGCTCCGGTGAGAATTCCAAAAAGAAAAAATCTTTTTCGAAAAGGCTCTAGTACCAGCATGCCGAACGTCAAAATATCTAGCAACCATCGAGCACAGAAACCGAGGAGAGCAACTTCGGTCATGAGAATTTCTCTGTACTTTCTTCATTCAAAACCCAAACTCGAAAGTAGGAGGACTGGTGTTGGATATAAAATACTCCCCGATCGAAGTTTGTAAAAGATCGACCCTTCCAGGGCTCTTTCGACTTCCGACCTTGTGTGTGGCATCTCTCCGAACCCCCTCGATAGTCTGGACTTTTTCGATAATGAACTTCTGCATTCATCTATTGGGCCGCCCCAAAAGATCTCTGGGCCTCACTGCCAGCCGACCTTCTACAGTAATTAACTACTCTCCAAATCCCTTCCGGACTTCTTCCGATCATGGATGACCCTATTCTAAACTTCTTCCGGACTTCGTCAGCATCCGAGCTTCTCCGACAATAAGATTTCTACAGTAACCAGACTCCATCCATGTTTCTATGATGGTCGACTGCCTTTCGGATTCCAACCGAGCTCCTGTGAGAGCCGAACTTCTACTACGAGCAGTCTACTCCAAATTCCTATAGCGGGTTATTTACCCCAGATATCTACTGTAAGCAAATTCCATTCGAGCCTCTACTGTAAACAAATTTTTTCCAAACTTCTATTACAGGTAGACTTCAGCCGAGCTTCTTCATAGTCAGATCCCAGACGAGCTTCTACCATGGGGCAGGATCCACCGGCCAGGTCGTTACTCCGAGCTCCCATGACAACTGATCCTCGATCGAGCTCCTACAATAAGTGGCCTCCTTTTGGCCTCCCGCAAGAATTGGACTCCATTCAAACTTCCATAGCGGATGGATTCCGAACGAGCTTTTGCAAGAATCGGACTCCGTCTGAACTTTCACAGTGGATAGATTCTGGATGAGCTTCTGCAAGAACCAGACTCTGTCCGAACTTCCACAGCGGATGGATTCTAGAAGAGCTTTTGCAATGGACGGGCTCCAGCAGCTGGATTTCTACAATGATCGATTGCCTCTGGATCCTTGAGACTCCTCCAGCAGACGAGCCTCCCCAATGCCATCCGAAGTCCACCACCGGTCGACCTTCCTCCAGATTCCTCATGAAACGGGACTCCTTCGGCAGATAATCTTCAGACGAGCTTCCGCATCAGGCAAATCCCAGACGGACTTCCCTAGCAATTGGACTCCTACCGAACTTTGCCAATAGAAAGTCTTCATCCGAGTCTCTACAGCAGATGGTTCTCACCTGTAGCCTCAGTGCCCAAGGCCTCCGACAATAGTAGACTCGTCAATGACCTCGAAAATGTCTGAGCTTTTCCTAGATCGATGAGACAGAAAGCCATTCTGCTCCATCAGACATTCCAGCCGAGCTTCAGCTGACAGATTCGAACTCTCTGGCAAGCCATGATGAGGGCCGCTACCCTGCTCCACTCTCTACAATGGATTCCATGCGGCTCCACCACTCTCTGGCAAGCCACGATGAGGGCCACTATCCTGCTCCACTCTCTGCAATGGATTCCACGCGGCTCCACTACTCTCTGGCAAGCCACGACGAGGGCTGCTACCCTGCTCCACTCTTTGGCAAGTCATGACAACGGACACCACTCTTCGTAACAAACTTCACGTGGCCCTGAATGGCCCCCGACGCCACTACTCTTCGTAACAAACTCTGTGTGACTCTGAATAGCCCACTACCAGATGGTTGCAGATGTCGCTGTCAATCAGTTATGCTCTCCGTCTATAAATAAGGATCCTCAGATACGTTCTTCTCTAAGCTCAAAATTCTATCTCAAAACTCTGCTAAAATTTTCACTCACTGGAGCACCCCCAACTCTGGTTTAGACTTCTCTTGCAGGTCCCGATGGCAGCCACGGTCATCTCACCTCCAGCAACTCCGGCTTCGACAGAATTCTGCACCAACAATTGGATTGATGCAAAATCATAAAATACCATTTCAAATAGTATTTTTTAATAAAAAATGCTATTTGAAATGGTATTTTTTCGCTCCATGTCATCTCCTCCACTCGTCCCCCATGGAATCAAAGGACCACAAAAAAAAGCACCATTTCAAATGGCATTTTTGAAAGCACCATTTCAAACGGCATTTTCAAAGATGCCATTTGTAATGGTGTTTATCGCTTTATATATACAAAATATATATATATATATATATATATATATATATATATATATATATATATATATATATATATATATATGTGGACCGACTCGTACCGACCCCGTATCGACCCATACCGACTCATATCGATATCGTACCCACCTGTACCGACCCTTACCACATCGTACATATCAGTTTGTACCGTTCCATACCATATCGAATCGAAATGGTCCGGTTCATCTCATTTGCCAAAAAATTGATCTGAACTATGCTGGTTTTCCATCAGTATGGTATGGTATAGGATGTACCGTCGGTTCGGACCGATATGGAATACCATGGATTCAGCTGTAGCCCTAGTAGATTTGGATTCGGCACAATCATCCCATCATCCCTTATCAACTTGGAATCCTCATCCTCACCATGATTCAGAATACTCTTTTCATCAAAATCACCGTAGTCCTTCAATGAAAGAAGATGAGGAGAGAGAGCAAACGAAAGCAAGTGTACAAGCGGAGAGAGAGGTGTGAATATCAGATGCCATTCTATCGTAGTCCTCCTTCATAAACAACTGACTTGTTTGATTTAGCTTATTTTTGACTATTTCAAGAGATATAATTAAATTACTCGACATATTATTATTATTTGTATTATAATTTTTATGGCTCTTTTAGCATAATTTTTTCTCTCCTAATCTTCTGAGACACATGAGACTACGTGTATCCATATCCACAAAGCATAACATCTGATCACTTGAAATTAAACTAATCTTTGATAAAAATAATACTTAATAATATAAAATAGAATAAAAATATCAAGTATATAAAAAATAGTATAATAAAAGTTCTAAAAATATTAAGTATAAATCTAAAAAATATTAAGTCCCACAAGGATGTCTTGGTGGTTGTGGTCGCTTGAATCTTCTCAGGAAGGTCCTCAATGACCGCTCCTGCTCCTGTATCTGCTGTGATGACTCCTCCCCCATATCAGTGAATATCTGCTGGTCATGCTGCTCAGGAATAACTGGTGCTGTCGGAACATCTGCGGGCTAAGTGACTCCCTCAACCCCCTCATCTAGATATAAGGATGGGCCTGAAAAGAAAGTGTCATACTCATATGGCCAACTGGTATCTGCTGATATCATCTGGGACATGTAGGAAGAAGAAGACCCTGCCATCTGTGGATCAAAAGATGGTGGCATCTGTGCAGCGTGTAGTGATGACATCTGCAGAATATATGGTGATGGCATATGTGAAACATATGGTAACAACGTATATCTCATATCTGACGCATTGGCTACTCCATGCCAAGGCACACAACTATCTAGGTCAATGCCAATCACCACCAATATTTTCAAACATGATCTCTCCATCTCATGTAGTATCTGGATCTGCTTGTCCTCATCAGTCGTAGATAAAGCACGACGAGTATCCAACATAAGATCTGATATAGAATCACTCTAATAATAAAAACAAAATTAGCAATATACTGTAAAACATAAAACAAAGATATAATAAAACTACATAAAATATTTTACAATCTTAATTATTAGAAGTAAAGACATTGATATAAAGTATAATTTCTATAGTTTTACCAAAAGGCGCATAGCAGAACTCTCACCCTCATATCCTGAAACTGCATACCGAGACTGTCCAATGACTCACATTATAATGCTAAAAAATCAAGTCATGTAGTCCTCGATATATGGACGGCCTCCCAAAATATGATCACCATGAACTATGTAATTTCGACGTGCATTCCAAAGAGTGATGTACTCTGCATGTCTGATACGTCAGTCAATATGAGCTCTCCCTCGTCGATCAATACAATGAAGTCTCTGGCTGGTATCAAATTGCTCTAGGATATTCTGAATCTGACCAAACTGCCGTAGCATACGATCGAAAAGATGCCACTCCACAACATCAAAATAAATAAGTGACACCTTAGCAGCCCATATGTCATATCCAACTATACACATCTACGGCAAATAGCCAATATCTCATCTGTATATGGCTCCCACAAAAACTGATAGAGTTAAAATTAAAAATAAATTAGTAAGTGTTGGTGCAAAAATCCACTTGCGTCGGAGAAACTGGAGTTGTGGGGGTCGCGGTCGCCGTCGGGACCTGCAAAAAAAGTCTAAATCGGAGGTGGGGTTGCTTCGGCAAGACCCTCCGATGCTCAAGTCAGTTCTCTGCCTCAACAAGAATGGAGTGCTCGAACGAAAATTTTAGCAGAGTTTCTAGGTAAAGATGAGAGCTTAAAGAATAACGTATTTGGGGTCCCCCCTTTTATAGGTGGAGGGGGCAACAGACTGATAGCAATATCTGTAACCGTCTGGCAGTGGGCCACCCAGAGTCAGGAGGAGTTTGTTGCGGAGAGTAGTGGACTGGAATCGTGGCTATCATCGGGACATGCCACGTGGAGTCTGTCGTGGGGAGTGGAGCGGCGTCCGTTGTCGCGACTTGCCAGAGGATGGAAGAATCGTGCGGCATCCGCCACAGGAAGTGGAGCAGGATCGTGGGCATCATAGTGGTTGGCCGGAGAGTAGTGGAGCCGCATGGAATCCGTTGTAGGAAGTGGAGCAGGATCGTGGGCATCATAGCGGTTGGTCGGGGAGTAATGAAGCCACATGAAATCTGTTGCAGGAAGTGGAGCAGGATCGTGGGCATCATAGCGATTGGCCGGGGAGTAATGGAGCCGCGTGGAATCTATTGCAGAAAGTGGAGTAGAGTCGTGGCCGTTACTGCCGCCACGCCAGGGAGTGCAGGCCTGTCAGTCGAAGCTCGGCTGGAGTGTCTGGCGGGGAGAGGTGGTTAGCTACCCGTTCTAGAGGAGCCCGGAGTCCGGCTCTCGTGGGAGTCCAGACGGAGTCTTCTTGTAGCCGGAGCTGGAGGTGAGATCTGGCTCCCGTAGGAGCCTGGGTGAAGTCCACCTGCAATCAAAGTCAGGGGTGAAGTCCGGCTCCCTTAGGAGTCCGGACGAAGTTTACCAGCAATTAGGGTCGAGGACGGAGCCCGGCTCCCGTAGGAGTCCGGGCGAAGCCTCTCCGCAGTCGAGGTCAGGGATGAGATCCGGCTCCCGTAGGAGTCCGGGCTGAGTCTACCTGCAATCAAAGTCAGGGGTGAATCCGGCTCCCTTAGGAGTCCGGACAAAGTTTACCAGCGGTCGGGGTCGAGGATGGAGCCCGGCTCCCGTAGGAGTCTGGGCGAAGTCCGCGTGCAGCCAGAATTGGGAACGAGGCCCGGCTCCCATAGGAGTCTGGGCGGAGTCTTCCCGCAGTTGGAGCTGGAGACGAGGTCTGGCTCCCGTAGGAGCCCGGGTGAAGTCCACCTGCAATCAAAATCAGGGGTGAAGTCCGGCTCCCTTAGGAGTCTAGATGAAGTTTACCAGCAATCGGGGTCGTGGGTGGAGCCTGGCTCCCGTAGGAGTCCGGGCGAAGTCTGCGTGCAGCCGAAATTGGGAACGAGGTCCGACTCCCGTAGGAGTCTGGGCGGAGTCTTCCCACAGCTGGAGCTGGAGACGAGGTCTGGCTCCCGTAGGAGCCCGGGCGAAGTCCACCTGCAATCAAAATCAGGGGTGAAGTCCGGCTCCCTTAGGAGTCCGGATGAAGTTTACCAGCAATCGGGGTCGTGGGTGGAGCCCAGCTCCCGTAGGAGTCCGGGCGAAGTCTGCGTGCAGCCGAAATTGGGAACGAGGCCCGGCTCTCGTAGGAGTCTAGGCGGAGTCTTCCCGCAGCTGGAGCTGGAGATGAGGTTTGGCTCCCGTAGGAGCCCGGGCGAAGTCCACCTGCAATCAAACTCAGGGGTGAAGTCTGGCTCCCTTAGGAGTCCGGACGAAGTTTACCAGCAATCGGGGTCGTGGGTGGAGTCCGGCTCCCGTAGGAGTCCGGGCGAAGTCTGCATGCAACCGAAATTGGGAACGAGGCCCGGCTCCCTTAGGAGTCCGGGCGGAGTCTTCCCGCAGCTGGAGCTGGAGGCGAGGTCTGGCTCCCGTAGGAGCCCGGGCTGAAATCTGGTAGTTGTAGGAATCTACCATTGGAGAGGTTCAACCGTTGGCGAAGTCCGGGGTAGTTCGGATTGGAGTTGAACCTGGCTGGAAGAAGTCTGGAAGGGATTCGGGGAACAGCTGGTATTCATAGAAAGTCGACTGGCGGCGGAGCTTAGTGAGCGCTTAAGGTGGCTTAATAGATAACTGGGGGAACTCATGTTGAAGGAGCTCAGGTGGTGTAGTGGGAGTTCGTCCGTCGGGAAAATTCAGTCAGCACTGTGGGAATCCGGCTGTTGGAGAAGTCTGGAGAGATACCATCTGCGGTCGAAAGCCGGAGGAGTCCTGGGAGGGTCAATCCTGTTAAGAACTTTGACTGAGGGTATTTTATACCCAACAGTAAGCTAAATTTTTAATATATTATAAATATTATAAAATAATATTTATAAATAAATCAAATTTATCCATCTATGTGTATCAACTAATGTATCCAACTGGTACCTATAAACCCATGCCACTCTCATCGATACGTGGTGAACGTTGAATGCAATATTCCATCTACTTGATCGTGTATTCATGTTAAATAAATTTTATCGAATTTAAAATAGTACTAAATTTTAAGTAAAGAAAGCAATATTTTTATACCTATATCCCAACGGTCCGTCCAGTCTGAATGGGATATCAGGGTCATACTGCTCTGGTGGCATCTCAAGCAACTATCACCATAATGGACTGATAGTTGGCATCCTCTCTCATGCCCAAATCTATAAATTTCAAAAAAATCATACATGATATACCCAATCAGAGCTATAATAGAATATTAAAAATATAAATTTTTAATTCACATACCTATAATAATACAAGAAAACCATCAATCTCACTCTGATCAGCATAAGAACCCCGACACATAGCCCTGTACAGGCAAACTAGTACTGCACTACCCCAACTGAGCCTACGAGCGAACTCTAAATCCTCCAATAATGATAAAAATATCAACTTCATCTTGTTCGATGAAGTATCAGATAACAAAATATTACCTAGCAACCGCAGCATCTGGCCCCTGACATACTGCTGTACCATCTCATCTGGTGCATCATCCCCAATATAAAAATATCGATAATGATCATCCAAACACTCTATCCTCAGACATGAATGATCGAAAAATTGGGCCTTGGGCTCAAACCCTAGTAATCATAAGCACAAAGCCTGCCACTTCGAAACAGTAAGCGTGAGATCAACTCTGATAACTGGATTACCATCAACTGGTAGTCTGATAAAGATGCTAACATCCTGTAATATGATGATCGTCTCACTGAATGGAAGATGAAATGTGTGTGTCTCTGGATGCCATGTCTCAAGCAAGGCAATAATAAGACCAACATCCATCTGTATGCGACTAATCCGATACACTCCATAGAATCTCAGATATCGTAAATGTTGGTGCAGAATTATGCTGAAACTGGAGTTGCTGGAGTTGAGATGACTGCGGCCACCGTAGGGACCTGCAAGGGAAGTCTAAACTGGAGTTGGGGGTGCTCCGACAAGACCCTCCGATGCTCAAGTCAGTACTTTGCTTCAACAGAAATGGAGTGCTCGAGTGAAAATTTTAGCAGAGTTTTGAGATAGAGTTTTGAGCTTAGAGAAGAATGTATCTGAGGGTCCTTATTTATAGACAGAGAGCATAACTGATTGACAGCGACGTCTATAACCGTATGGTAGTGGGCCGTTCAAAGTTGCATGGAGTTTGTTACGGAGAGTAGTGGCATCGGGGGCCATTCAGGGCCACGTGGAGTTTGTTACGGAGAGTGGTGTCCATTATTGTGACTTGCCAGAGAGTGGAGTAGGGTAGCGGCCCTCATTGTGGCTTGCCAGAGAGTGGTGGAGCTGCATGGAATCCATTGTAGAAAGTGGAGCAGGGTAGCGGCCCTCGTCATGGCTTGCCAAAGAGTGGTGCAGGGTAGTGGCCCTCATTATGGCTTGCTAGAGAGTGGTGGAGCCGCATGGAATCCATTGCAGAGAGTGAAGCAGGGTAGCGGCCCTCGTCGTGGCTTGCCAGAGAGTTTGGATCTGTCAGCTGAAGCTCGACTGGGATGTCTGATGGAGCAAAATGGCTCTCTATCTCATCGATCTAGGAGAAGCTCGGATGTTTTCGAGGTCGCTGACGAGTCTACTGTTGTTAGAGGCCTTGGGCGCTGAGGCTACAGGTGAGAACCATCTGCTGTTGAGACTCGGATGAAGACTTTCTATTGGCGAAGTCCGGTAGGAGTCCAATTGCTGGGGAAGTCCGTCTGGGATTTGTCCGATGCGGAAGCTCATCTGAAGATTATCCACCAGAGGAGTCTGATTTAATGAGGAATCTAGCAGAAGGTCAGCCAGTGGTGGACTTCAGATGGCATTGGGGAGGCTCATCTGCTGGAGGAGTCTGAGGGATCCAGAGGCGATCGACCGTTGTAGAAATCTAGCTGCTGGAGCCCGTCCGTTGCAAAAGCTTATCCGAAATCCATCCGCTGTGAAAGTTCGGACGGAGTCCAGTTCTTGCAGAAGCTTGTCTGGAATCCATCCGTTGTGGAAGTTCAGACATAGTCCAGTTCTTGCAGGAGCTCGTCCGGAATCCATCCGCTGTGGAAGTTCAGACAGAGTCCGATTCTTGCAGGAGCTCGATCGAAGATCGGTTGTCGTGGGAGCTCGGAGTGACGACCTGGTCGGTGGATCCTACCCCATGGTAGAAGCTCGTCTGGGATCCAGCTATGAAGAAGTTCGGCTGAAGTCTACCTGTAATAGAAGCTCAGAAGAAATTTATTTATAGTAGAGGCTCGAATGGAATTTGCTTACAGTAGATATCTGGGGTAGACAGCCCACTGTAGGAATTCGGAGTAGACCGCTCGTAATAGAAGTTCGGCTCTCACGGGAGCTTGATTGGGATCCGGAAGGGATTTGAAGAATAGTTGATTACTGTAGAAGGTCGACTGGCAGTGAGGCCCAGAGAACTTTTGGGGTAGCGCGGTAGATGAATGCAGAAGTTCATTATCAAAAAAGTCCGGACGGTCGAGGGGGTTTGGAGAGATGCCACACACAAGGTCGAAAGCCGGAAGAGCCCTGGAAGGGTCAGTCTTTTACAAACTTTGGTCGGGGGGTATTTTATACCCAACACCAGTCTCCGTACTTTCGAGTTTGGGTTACGAATGAAGGAAGTACAGAGAAATTCTCACGACCGAAGTTTCTCCCCTCGATTTTCGCACTCGATGGTTGCCAAATATTTTATCGTTCGGTAAGCTGGTACTAGAGCCTTTTCGAAAAAGATTTCTTCTTTTTGGAATTTCTGCTGGAGCGCTGCCCCAAGTATGATGCAATAATGGTTTTACTAATTGTCGGCCACCTTCAGCCGCTTGCCACGGCGAGTGGGCCACGCGGCGGTCATGGACTGGCCAGAGGAGTCCCGCAGTCATTATTGCTCCAGACCCCGTTGCCTATTTAAACCCATCTTCCCCCTTTGGGGATTTCACTTTGCACGGGAGTTTCTTCAGTCCTTCCCTCTTAGCCTTAGGCATCCTTCGAGTCATCCTCATCTCTGCATCCCTGCAACCCTCATACCAGCCTAGGTTAGCCCCAGAACTTTCTCCACTTCCACGGCCCCATTCATAGACTGTGCCGATCGTCCTGCATTGCGGATATGGGCACGGATGCGGCACGGATGTTAGCCCAGAGTCTCAAAGCCCACGAGCGGGAAGGCGCTGCAACTTCTGGATCGGCGAAGAAGATGAGGGTAGAAGAGACAGATTGTTGGGAAAAGTGTCCCAAAAAGCCAATCGTCAAGCTGTTGACGGTTGAGCAACCAAGTATTGTAATTGATTTGTTAATAAATAAAATATATTTGGCATCTTCATCATAAGCTTTCATCTTCTAATGAACTCCGTTGTTATGATGAAGTAAGTCCTTAGGACTATTTAAGTTCGATAAAGAGAGGATTTATCGATTAGTCCTTAAAACTGTTCACGACCAAATGATAAGCTGTTAATAAGGATGACAGCTTCTATCGAGCATACGTCGCTGTAGGCCATATGGGTTGGTTGTCCTCTTAACCAAGGAGTGTGGAGACACTGGTATGGCATACAGGTGAGATGTAAGGGTACATCGTCATTGAACATGATCAACTCCAGAGTATTCTGCTGTCGAGAATGTCTCTGATGGGATATAGGTATAAGTGTCCCTTAGACTTGAGATTGCCTCAGTGACTTGCAAGCAACTCACTGTGCTTTGGTACTGGACTAACTGAATTTCTAATTCAGGGACGGAAGGCTTCTGGGCACAGTCAAGTACTTGTGAAGTCAGAGTGTGATCGAGATGGGATTGACCACTCCAAGAGTTGGAGAAGAATGAGTCGCTGTATTTCAATTTAGCAAAACCTTGGCCAGGGTAATCCATTAGATGGATTTGATATTTTGAAATACAATGTGGACAACCTGATCAGAGTTGACAGTTAAATTCTGGGGTGTCCTATGATCATTTTGGTCAAGGGGATGAATTATATGAAAACTATATCCGCATGGGTTCTAAGGATGTTGTTCTACACATTCGACCTATCCAGTCGTCGGGTACCATTGCTAGATGGTCACTTTGATTGGTATAGAAATTTATTCCTATGCTATCGGCTTAGGTTCGGACCTATGAGATCACACACATTAGAGTTCATGATCCGATCAGATGGTTGATCAACAATTAAGAATCGTTCTAGGGTTAAATGATCAATACGATTGACATTTAACCTAGTGCAAGTGTTGCAGGAGGATCTATTAGCAATTCGATTGCTAATTGGCTTAATTTGATTAAGCCAATGGGCTGAGATTAAGTCTAATTAAATATGATTTAATTAGATTTAGTTTGGGCTTGATTGGGTCAAGTCCAATTAGTTTATTGGATAAGCCAAGTGCAAGGAAAAACTAGTCCTAGTTCAACTAGGACTTGGGTCAATCAAATTTCTAATTTGATTAGAAAGTTAAATCAGATTTAAATCTAATTTAATCTGATTAAATTAGGTTTTTAATTAGGTTAAGACCTATTTTAATTGGGTTGATCTAATTTTGATTTGATTTGGTTTGGAAAACCAAATTAAAACAAGTCATAAGACAGAATCCTAGTAAGACTAGGATTCCACCTTGCGCCACATAAGCCTTCCCCATGCCCTCTCTCTTATTCAATGCCAATCTCCAGTTTTTTTATGCGACAAAAGCCCTCTCCTAGGTCTCTCCCACGTTCACAAAAGGTTTCCTCTCTTCTTTCTTACATGGAAGGTGGTTTGGATCAAATCAAAAAGGAATAAGTTTGGATTTCGAATTCTATGAGATAGAGTTTTAGAAATCCAAAACTCTTTCAATTTTGCACCGAATTTATCCAAATTTTTTTTGGAATTTTTGTGGCTTTTAGGATATATATTGTACACCCTTTTCTGGTGATCCATATATGAAAATATGAAGGAGGTGCTCAAGAGTTGGGCATCCCTTAACTTGCCATGTTTGGATAAGCCTTGACTAGGTGTTTGACCTAGACAAGGACTCTATCATATCTCTCTATATAAGATGAGTTTCTTCATAAAATTTTAGGGGAAGTCAGAGATTAAGAGACCTTTGTGGCATCCAAAAATCAGAGAGAAATACCTTTGGGTCGTGGAGATATAAAAGATGCAAGTTTGGATGTCTAGAGAGAAAAACGTGAAGAAGAAGAGGGTCTTCTTCTAGGGTTTTTGTTTTCATATCTTTCCTCCCTCCATCTTGAGTTTCCTGAGAGCATCTCAGATCTGAAACTCCTCCTTCTACTTTCTATCTTTGGAAGAGTCCAAATCAAGAAGAAGGAGGCACCTGATCAACCATCAATGAAGGATCAGCGCAGTACTAGCATACTGTGCTGATTTCCTGAAGCAGGACTTCTGATCGAGATTCGTGGGCTCGTGTGGATGACTCCTAGAGGCCGGACGCATGTGCGGCTTGCAACATCATCTTCAAGCCCAGATCAACAAGGTTAGAACGTCTAACTTGCAAGGTAATAGATCTGATCTATTGTTTAATATATACATTAGATGTAGTATAGAAATATGTTGATATGATCAACATGTAGTTCATGCTATATTTATATATTTTAATTTTTAATTTAATACTATGTAATAATCATGTAATAGGATTTTAGATCTATGGATTCTCTAATTTTAAAAAATAAATTTTGATTTATTTTAGTCTTCCACTGTATGATCTTGAAAAAGTTTCAAGATCTAACCCTGAAACCCTAGATCTGGTTCCTACAATTGGTATCAGAGCCTAGGTTCTTTCTTACATGATTATTTATACATTCTTAGATTATTTCTTAGATTAGATCTAATTTATAATCTAATTTTTAAGTCTAAAATTAAAATTTTAGATCAATCACGAACTGCAAGGTTGTCCTGCTGTAAGGTTTACCCCTTACAGTGCAAAGGTTGTCCTAGTTCGTGTAGATCTATCTTTAATCATAAATTTATTAGATATGATCTAGATTAAATTTATAATTTATTAGATTTAAAAGATGTTTAAATCTGAAATAAAATCTCTTTGTCAATAATTTTTGTGCAAAGAAATTGTTTAAAGTTGAAATTGTTTCAATTACATGAACCTGTTTAGATTAGATCTAAAGTAGTTTCATGTTTATTTCACTTGCATCTTGATTCTGAATCAAACATGCAATATGGTTGGTAGAATCATATTGTAAAATTATTTTACAAATATGAAAATTATTTTTGGAAAAGCCGAACCCAACCCTCAGCCCAAAACTTAATTAAGAATTAAGAAGTTGTTTGATTACGTTCTAGGATTGTGAATTGAAGAACCTAAGACACAAATCATAACACATTGGGTTAATGGGTTAGTGGGAATTAGGTCCATTAATTAGGTTAGACCTATGGTTAGATTAAAGATGGACTTAATTAGAGAATTGACTAAATCTAATCAATTATTATCTTAGATTAGGTCAAAGATTCTCTAGATCAATTATAATAGTTGTAGTTGGTCAAGTCCATGTCTTTAACGAGAACCAAATGGACTTGATTTTTGGCTAAGCGATCTAGCACGAACTGTTAGGTTGATCTAATCGAAACTAATTAAACCAATTGGTGTCTAAGGTAAACCAGACCGGTGGTTTTTAATTGGGAGCCCGCTTACCTGGCCATTTCTGATGGTGTCTAAGGCAAGATTTGGCAGACCCTCCCACTGATCGAACTTACCTGGCCTCTTGGTGAAATTATGTTTTGATCGGATCACTTGACTATTCGAGCTGACCCATGTCAGCTAGGTAATCAGTGTGACTGATTTAGGTGCTCCTAGACCAGCCCTGGTCTCCCTTAAGCTGACTTGGTGAAGCCAGTGGGAGGATTATGATAAGCTGGTTCATCTGACTTCATCCTCTATATTATTTAAATTCTCTAAAATTATTAGGTCCTTAAAATGATAAAGTTATGGAGATAACTGAGTCATAGCCTCCCATTAAGGTGTTTGATAATGAGTCCATTAACTCAATAATCATTGCAGACCCAAAGGCTTGGTGCTTGTTGACTAATGGAATTATCACTCATCATATGACGACTTGGAAGTGTCTCTCTAATGGTGGTTAGGTGAGCCAACCAAAGTTGGGCTTAATCATTCATTGGTTAGATACACCAAGTATGATCATGTTAATGGTTGGACCTAACTGGATCCTTACAGTGGAGACCAAAGCCTACTGATTAGGTTTCTGGGGCAAAATTAAAATTACTAAAAATTGTTTAGAGAAATAATTGGTTATGAACCTACCCTTAGATGTACATGGGTTGGCCAACCAAAGTTGGGCTTGTGTGCAGTCTAAGTGGATTCTAGTACCCACTAAGAAATTAGGGTAATTCCTCGAGTTGGAGGTAGAGGCTACCAATTCGAATAAAATAGTGGGAGAAACCTTTTGATTAAAGTCCAAATCTTTAGGTTTAATGAATCAATTACTAATTAGATTATGGTTCTCCTTTGTGCAAATATGGCCACTTCCCTATCGCTCCGATCATTGTTGGACAATGATAAGTTGGTGGGATCCAACTTTGGTAGTTGGTATCGAAAGTTGAAGATAGTCCTGGAGCATGAATGGATCCTATATGTGATAATGGATCCTGCACCTAAGGAGCCAGCTGCCAATGTACGTGGAACAGTCAGAGATACTTACCAGAAGTGGCTTAGTGACCGGACCACGGTGTGCTGTATCATGCTGGCTGCCATGAGCGACGAGTTCAGTCGTAGATCCGAGATGGCTCAGCCAAAGGACATGCTTCAAGTGTTGGAGGATGCCTTTGGCACACCCGATGACGTAGAGAGGCACAAGACTAGTTGTGCCATCTTCAGTGCCAAAATGCGGGATGGTGCCTCTGTCACTGATCATGTATTGTACATGATCGAGCTGATGGAACGATTGAGCAAGCTCGGCTTTTCCTTGTATGAGCAGCTTGGGAAAGATGCAATACTGAACTCGCTGTCCAAGTCTTATCTCCCATTCCTCACTCATTATAGAATGACAAAGCCTGAAGAGAACTACCATGGGTAACTGGGGTTGCTTCAGAACTTTGAGAAGGATCACCAACTTTACAAGGAGTCGGTGAACTTAGTGGGAGGTTCGTCTTCTGGTTCTCGACCTTTTAAGAAAGGGAAGAAGAACAAGAAGAAGAAAGTGAAGAAGGTGCAAGTTCAGGCTAGGACATCAGTGCAGAGCCAGACCAAAAAGATCAAGTCCGATAAGAGTCTATTCAACTGGCAAGCACCCTAGATTAGATAGTGTGTCAGATATCTACTTATGACACTGTAGGCTAGGTCATATAAACAAGAACAGAATAAACAGGTTGACTCAAGAGAGAATCCTCGAAGTTAGTGATTGTGAATCACTTCCAACCTGTGAGTCCTGTCTTCTTGGTAAAATGACCAAGTCACCTTTTACTGGAAAAGGTGAGAGAGCTACTGAGCTCTTGGGCCTAGTACATACTGATGTATGCAGGCCCATGAGCACCAGTGCTAGAGGTGGATATTTCTACTTCATAATTTTCACGGATGACCTATCCCGATATGGATATGTCTATCTGATGAAACATAAGTCGGATTCATTTGAAATGTTCAAACGATTCCGAAGTGAAGTAGAAAAACAAACTGGGAAGAGTATTAAAACTCTTCGATCTGATCGAGGAGGAGAATACCTTTCTAGTGAATTTCTCACATATCTAGGAGAGAATGGGATTCTCTCCCAATGGACTCCTCCAGGAACACCACAGCATAATGGTGTGTCTGAAAGGAGGAATCGGACTCTGTTAGACATGGTCCGATCCATGATGGGTTTTGCTAGCTTGCCGATATCCTTCTGGGGATATGCACTCGAATCGGCCTATTATCTGTTAAATAGGGTTCCAAGTAAGTCTGTAATTAAGACTCCATATGAGATATGGACGGGACGTAAGCCAGCACTTTCACACCTTAGGGTCTGGGGGTACCCGGCCTATGTCAAACGATTAGTCACAGACAAACTTGGACCTAGGTCTGACAAATGCTCATTCATAGGGTATCCCAAAGAGACAAAAGGATATTTTTTCTACCATACTGATGAACAAAAGGTGTTCGTCAGCCTTAAGACAATCTTTTTAGAAAAGGAGTTCCTTGGTGAAGGAACCGTTGCCTCTAAGATTAAACTTGATGAAGTTCAACAGGTAGAAGGACCGACACCAATAGCTGAACCTGAGTCTGATATAATTAGATCATATCCGGAGCCCAATGTATCTGCACCATTAAGGCGATCCGGTAGGGTACCGCATCAGTCGGACAGATACTACGATTTCTTGGTCCGGGACGGTGATCCCATCGAACTTGATGAGAATAATGAGGATCCGATCACCTATATGGATGCAATGCAGAGACCTGATTTCGAGAAATGGCTTGAAGCAATGAAATCCGAAATGGAGTCCATGAAGGTCAATGATGTATGGACATTGGTTGACCCACCTGAAGGGGTTAAACCCATTGGGTGTAAATGGGTCTTCAAAAGAAAGAGGGGCGCAGACGGAAAGGTGGAGACCTATAAAGCCCGTCTGTCGTCAAGGGGTATCGTCAACGTTATGGTATTGACTATGACGAGACATTTTCCCCTGTGGCAATGCTCAAATCCATTCGGATAATGCTTGCAATAGCTGCCCATCTGGATTATGAGTCTGACAGATAGATGTAAAGACAGCTTTCCTGAATGGAGAGCTGACTGAAGAGGTGTATATGATACAACCTGAGGGGTTTACATCCACAGATGAGTCCAAGGTGTGCAAGCTTCAGAGATCCATTTATGGACTGAAGCAAGCTTCTCGGAGTTGGAACATGCATTTTGATAAGGTGATCAAAACGTATGGCTTCATTAAGAATGGAGAAGAGCCCTGCATCTATAAATGGGCAAATGGTCCAGTTGTGGTATTTCTTGTCTTGTACGTGGATGACATTCTCTTAATCGGGAATGACATCCCCGCACTACAGGGAATAAAAGTTTGGTTGTCATCACAGTTCTCCATGAAGAACTTGGGTGAAGCATCCTACATCCTAGGGATGAAGATCTATAGGGATAGATCTAAAAAGATGCTTGGGTTATCCCAGTCCATGTACATAGACACTGTGCTGAAGAGGTTCAGCATGGAGAATTTCAAGAAGGGCTATCTACCGATAGGCCAAGAAATTTCTCTCTCTAAGAAGGATTGTCCGACAACTCCTGAAGAGAGAGAGCGTATAAGTAGAGTCCTATATGCTTCAGCCATGGGATCTATCATATACGCCATGACATGTACAAGATCAGATGTGGCATACTCACTAGGAGTAATGAGTAGATACCAATCTGATCCTGGAGAAAATCACTGAAAAGTGGTAAAAGTCATCCTTAAGTATTTAAGAAATACTAAAGACCAATGGTTGGTTTATAGCGAGTCAGATCTGAAACTTGTGGGGTTCACAGACTCCAGCTTCTAATCTGACCATGATGACAGCAGGAGCGTGTCGGGTTATATTTTTACTCTGAATGGTGGAGCCATCTGCTAGAAGAGTTCCAAGCAGCATACTGTGGCAGACTCTATTTGTGAAGCAGAGTACATCGCAGCATCGGATGCCGCGAAGGAAGCTGTGTGGCTAAGGAAATCCATCACTGAGCTCGGAATAGCACCCTCCCTCGATGGTTCGGTCCTACTCTACTGCGACAGCACTGGTGCCATAGCTCAGGTGAAGGAATCCAAAACACATCAGCGGACGAAGCACATCTTGCACCGCTTCCACCAGGTCTGAGAGATCGTGGATCGAGGTGACGTCGACCTTCAGAAGATCGACGGAAAGGAGAACCTAGCCGACCCCTTCACTAAAGCCCTGGCGATAAAGGAGTTCGACAACCACAAGTCGAAGATGGGTATTAGATACTGTGCCGAGTGGCTTTAGGACAAGTGAGAGTTGTTGGGAAATGTGTCCCAAAAAACCAATCGTCAAGCTGTTGACGGTTGAGCAACCAAGTATTGTAATTGATTTGTTAATAAATAAAATATATTTGGCATCTTCATCATAAGCTTTCATCTTCTAATGAACTCCGTTGTTATGATGAAGTCCTTAGGACTATTTAAGTTTGATAAAGAAAGGATTTATCGATTAGTCCTTAAAACTGTTCACGATCAAATGATAAGCTGTTAATAAGGACGACAACTTCTATCGAGCATAGGTCTCTGTAGGCCATATGGGTTGGTTGTCTTCTTAACCAAGGAGTGTGGAGACACTGGTATGGCATACAGGTGAGATGTAAGGGTACATCGTCATTGAACGTGACCAACTCCAGAGTATTCTGCTGTCGAGAATGTCTCTGATGGGATATAGGTATAAGTGTCCCTTAGACTTGAGATCGCCTCAGTGACTTGCAAGCAACTCACTGTGCTTTGGTACTGGACTAACTGAATTTCTAATTCAGGGATGGAAGGCTTCTGGGCACAGTCAAGTACTTGCGAAGTCAGAGTGTGATCGAGATGGGATTGACCACTCCAAGAGTTGGAGAAGAATGAGTCGCTGTATTTCAATTTAGCAAAACCTTGGCCAGGGTAATCCATCAGATGGATTTGATATTTTGAAATATAATGTGGACAACCTGATCAGAGTTGACAGTTAAACTCTGGGGTGTCCTATGATCATTTTGGTCAAGGGGATGAATTATATGAAAACTATATCCGCATGGACTCTAAGGATGTTGTTCTACACATTCGACCTATCCGATCGTCGGGTACCATTGCTAGATGGTCACTTCGATTGGTATAGGAATTTATTCCTATGCTACCGGCTTAGGTTCGGACCTATGAGGTCACACACATTAGAGTTCATGATCCGATCAGATGGTTGATCAACAATTAAGAATCATTCTAGGGTTAATGATCAATACGATTGACATTTAACCTAGTGCAAGTGTTGCAGGAGGATCTATTAGCAATTCGATTGCTGATTGGCTTAATTTGATTAAGCCAATGGGCTAAAATTAAGTCTAATTAAGTATGATTTAATTAGATTTGTTTTGGGCTTGATTGGATCAAGTCCAATTGGTTTATTGGATAAGCCAAGTGCAAGGAAAAACTAGTCCTAGTTCAACTAGGACTTGGATCAATCTAATTTCTAATTTGATTAGAAAGTTAAATCAGATTTAAATCTAATTTAATCTGATTAAATTAATTTCTTAATTAGGTTAAGACCTATTTTAATTGGATTGATCTAATTTTGATTTGATTTGATTTGGAAAATCAAATTAAAACAAGTCATAAGACAGAATCCTAGTAAGACTAGGATTCCACCTTGCGCCACATAAGCCTTCCCCACGCCCTCTCTCTTATTCAATGCCAATCTCCACTTATTTTGTGCGACAAAAGCCCTCTCCCAGGTCTCTCCCACGTTCACAAAAGGTTTCCTCTCTTCTTTCTTACATGGAAGGTTGTTTGGATCAAATCAAAAAGGAATAAGTTTGGATTTCGAATTCTATGAGATAGAGTTTTAGAAATCCAAAACTCTTTCAATTTTGCATCGAATTTATCCAATTTTTTTTTATAATTTTCGTGGATTTTAGGGTATACATTGTGCACCCTTTTCTGGTGATCCATGCATGAAAATATGAAGGAGGTACTCAAGAGTTGGGTGTCCCTTAACTTGCCATGTTTGGATAAGCCTTGACTAGGTGTTTGACCTAGACAAGGACTCTATCATATCTCTCTATATAAGATGAGTTTCTTTATAAAATTTTAGGAGAAGTTAGAGATTTAAGAGACCTTTATTCCACCCAAAAATTAGAGAGAAATACCTTTGGGTCGTGGAGATATAAAAGATGCAAGTTTGGGTGTCTATAGAGAAAAACGTGAAGAAGAAGAGGGTCTTCTTCTAGGGTTTTTGTTTTCATATCTTTCCTCCCTCCATCTTGAGTTTTCTGAGAGTGTCTCAGATCTGAAACTCCTCCTTCTACTTTCCATCTTTGGAAGAGTCCAAATCAAGAAGAAGGAGGTACCTGATCAACCATCAAAGAAGGATCAGCGCAGTACTAGCATACTATGCTGATTTCCTGAAGCAGGACTTCTGATCGAGATTCGTGGGCTCGTGTGGATGACTCCTAGAGGCCAGATGCGTGTGCGGCTTGCAACATCATCCTCAAGCCCAGATCAACAAGGTTAGAACATCTAACTTGCAAGGTAATAGATCTGATCTATTGTTTAATACATACATTAGATGTAGTATAGAAACATGTTGATATGATCAACATGTAGTTCATGCTATATTTATATATTTTAATTTCTGATTTAATGCTATGTAATAATCATGTAATAGGATCTTAGATATAGGGATTCTCTGGTTTTAGAAAATAAATTTTGATTTATTTTAGTCTTCCGTTGTATGATCTTGAAAATGTTTCAAGATCTAACCCTGAAATCCTAGATCTGGTTCCTACACAGATCTGGCCGTATTTTGCCTTAATCGTCCAGAGCCCATGCTTAGGTACATCTTCGACTGTGAGTGCTTCCCGGTGTGCATCATTGTGCGGAGAAACCTAACCTCAGAAAGAAGATCATGCCCGCCATCACTATGAGGAACCTGACCTCAGAAAGAAGGTCATGCCCACCGTCATTGTGAGGCAGTGAAAAACATGGCACGAAAAAGATGGCGTCTACATGTACTTTGAAGATAATGCTGGAGTAATTGCCGAAAAGGGGACTGAAAGAAGAAGTCAGGTACTTAAAGTAATCCTCGACGATGGCCGGAATCGAGAGTTCGATGTTTGATGAAGCCGAGCTTCCTTAGAACTTTTCTCCTCTTTTTTTTTTCATGTATTCTTTTTCTTCTCTGGTCGTCCCTCTTTTTGTTTTTGGCCTTCAAGGCTTTGTAATGTGTACTTCACCAATAAAATAAAAATAAAATTATCTATTACCTTGTCCATTCTGGTATTAAATGGTTGTTTACCAAACTTCCTTTGTCTTCCATCTTGTTTGGCATCGGCGTAATTTGTAATTCCTCATCTGTTCTTGCTTTGAGTTGTCATTTACTGAACTTCTTTTATCTTCTATCTTGTTCGATGTCGGCATTGTTTGAAGGTTCTTGATCGTCGCTGTGTTGATTCGCCCTTAGGGACTAAAGATTTTCGACAAGGGTTTTCTTCCTCATTGAGACGAGGTCCCTTGTGCCTTTGATGTAGTTCATTTTTCATTTATCGCTGGTGTAGTTCATCACTTTTCCTTTTCATCTCTCCTTTTCTTCTGTGTTCGAGTGAGGGTCTTCCCTCTGCTCTTGTCGGGGTTGTGAGAGTGTAGAGGGGCCGTTGAGGAGGCTTTCCTCCTTATCCGGTCTTGATCGATCGAGCCTTTATTTGTGTCAGGATGAGGTTCTCCTCTTATTTCCGACAGTCAGTTTCAGCTCATGTTAGGATGAGGTTCTCCTTCTGTTCCTAACAGGGTTGTGGGGGCACGCAAGGGCTGCTGCAAGGGCCACTCCCTCCATTCGATTTTTAAGTAATCAGGCCTTCGACTTTGCTCATGTTAGGACGAGGTTCTCCTCCTGTTCCTAACAAGGCTGTGGGGCACATAAGGGCCGTTGCAAGGGCCTCTCCCTCCATCCGATCTTTAAGAAACTAGGCCTTCGACTTTGCTCATGTTAGAATGAGGTTCTCCTCCTGTTCCTAACAAGGCTGTGGGGGTGCATATGGGCCGTTGCGAGGGCCTCTCCCCCTATCCGATCTTTAAGAAATCGGACCTTCGACTTTGCTCATGTTAGGACGAGGTTCTCCTCCTATTCCTAACAAGGCTGTGGGGGCACATATGGGCCATTGTGAGGGCCTCTCTCCCCATCCGATCTTTAAGAAATCGGACCTTCAAATTTGCTCATGTTAGGATGAGGTTCTCCTCCTGTTCCTAACAAGGCTGTGGGGGCACATATGGGCCGTTGTGAGGGTCTCTCCCCCCATCCGATCTTTAAGAAATCAAGCCTTCATCTTTGCTCATGTTAGGATGAGGTTCTCCTCCTGTTACTAACAAGCTTAATTTTGATTGTATGAGGGAGTTACTCCCTGTCGTTGTAAACTCATACTAAAAGAAAAATATGCAAGTATGAAACTTTTATTTAAGGCAAAGCTATTGGTAATACATTCGCAGATTTTCTGAATTTCATGGTCGTGGAAGTTCTGCTCCTTCGAGCTCTTTTAAATAGTATGTTTCATGCCGGACCACCTCCTTAACTTCGTATGGGCCTTCCCAGTTTGGGACAAGTTTTCCTTGATTCTAAGGTTGTGAGATAGCGGCTCGTCATAGTACCAAGTCCCCCACTCTGAAGACTTTGCTTTTGACCTGGAAATTGTAGTAGCGGGCTACTTTCTACTTGTAGGCCGCTATCCGAACTTGAGCTATTTTTTACTTTTCTTCTAACAAGTCGAGGTTGGTCTTGAGATCCTGCAGGTTGCACCACTTGTCGAATGCCACAACTCGCACCGACGGAAGCTTGAGTTCAATCAAGATCACAGCTTCTATCCCGAAGGCTAGGGCGAAGGGGGTCTCCCCTGTGGGCAATCTCTGAGTAGTTCGGTATGCCCATAATACATGATAAAGCTCGTCTGCCCATGTTTCCTTTGCCTTTTCAAGTCTCGCCTTGATACCTTGCAACAGTCCTGTTAGTCACTTCAGCCTCACCATTTGCCTACGGATGGGCTACCAAAGTGAAGTTATGAGAGATATCCAGGTCCTCACAAAATTTGGCAAACTTTTCTCCAGCAAATTGCTGCCCATTATTAGTAATGAGAGTTCTGGATAAGCTGAACCTACAAATAATTGACTTCCAGATGAAGTCCTGCACTTTAGCTTTTATGATTTTTGCCAAAGGTTCAGCTTCGACCCACTTGGTGAAATAGTCTATTGCCACCAGGAGAAACTTCCACTGCCCGGATGCCATAGGAAAAGATCCGAGGATATCCATCCTCCATTATGCAAACGGCCATGGGGCACTCAATGGTGTCAGTTCGGAGGCAGGTTGCCTTTGTACACTTGCATATCTCTGACACCGGTCGCATCTTCTGACATATTTAACGGAGTCGTGGTACATGATAGGCTAGTAATAGCCTTGATGGAGCAGCTTGTGGAATAAAGATCTGGCCCCCAGGTGACTTCCATAGACTCCCTCATGTACCTCTCTCAAGGCGAAGTCGGCTTCAGAAGGCCGAAGACATTTCAGGAGGGGCAAAGAGTACGACCTCTTGTATAACTTGCCTTCGTAAAGGATATATCGGGAGGCCTGGTTCTTAAGCTTTCGAGCTTCTTTTGCATCAGGAGGAAGGACCCCATCCTTGAGGTATGCAACCAGTGGGTCGATCCAACTGGGTTCATGGCTGATCTCCATCACAGACTGTGGTTCTTCCATGCTTGGGCACCTCAGAACTTCGAAGAAGACATCCTTAGGTAGTTCAGTCGGAGCCAGTGTAGCCAGTTTGGAGAGAAGGTCGGCCCTGGTATTTTTTGCTCTTGAGATCTACTTGATGTCGAAGCTGTCGAAGGTAGGGATGATCTCCTTTACTTTTTTGAGATACTTGACCATACTGTCCTTTCGAGCTTCATAATTTTTGTTGACCTGTCCCACTACTAATTGAGAGTCACTGTAGGCTTGAAGCCAATCTACTTCCAATTCTTTGGCGACCTTCAGTCTTGCAATCAGAGCTTCATATTCTGCTCCATTATTTATCGTAGGAAACTCGAAGCGCAGTGCATACTCCATGATAATTCTATCTGGATTGACCAAGATCAGGCCCACACCCGTGCCTGACATGTTGGAGGAACTGTCTACGTAGAGGGCCCAAAAACCAGCAAGGAGATCAGCTTTTTCTTTAGGAGAGTTCGGCCGGAGCCCTGGGTCATCAGCTCCATCTCATCCAAGTTCGGCCTCCTTCGGGATAGTGCATTCCACCACAAAGTCTATTAATATTTGGACTTTGATCATTGGCCGAGGTCGATAGTCGATGTCGAACTCCATGAGCTCGACTGCCCATTTCGTAATTCTCCCAGAGGCATCCGCTCGATGCAGAACCACCTTGATCGGCTGATCAGTGAGCAGTGTTATGGTGTATCCTTGAAAGTAAGGTTGGAGCCGTTGAGCTACAATCAACAAGGTGTAAGTTAGTTTCTCTAACTTAGTATACCTGGTTTTGGCATCTCTCAATACTCGGCTTATGTAGTAGATCGGCCGTTGAGTTTCTGCTTCTTCCTTAATCAGAACTGCAGTGAGGGCCACAGGGGAGACCACCAGGTACAGGAACAACTCCTCTCTAGGCTCGGGCTTTGCCAATAGTGGAGATGAGCCGAGGTAGTTCTTTAGCTCTTCGAATTGCTGACATCTAGTGGTCCAACAGAAGTTCTTCGGCTGCTTGAGGGTCTAGAAGAAAGGTAGGCACCGCTCAGCCGATCTTGAGACAAAGCGATTTAGAGCTGCTACTCTCCCGATAAGGCACTGAACTTCCTTTATAGACCTCGGGGCGGTCATCTCCTGGATGGCGTGAATCTTCTCCGGATTTGCCTCAATCCCATGCCCCGATACCATAAAGCCCAAGAATTTTCCTAAGGTTACTCCAAAAGTGCATTTGTCTGGGTTCAGCTTCATCTTGTATTTTTGAAGGGTACTAAAGGTCTCCTCAAGGTCGGCGACATGGTTCATCGAGGATTTACTTTTTATGAGCATGTCGTCCACGTAGACCTCCATGTTGCGGCCAATCTGTTCTTTGAAGATCTTATTCACCACTCACTGATATGTCACCCCTGCATTTTTGAGGCCAAAAGGCATGACCCTGTAATAATAAAAGCCACGGTTAGTAATAAAAGCAGTTTTTTCTTTGTCCTCTGGCGCCATCCTGATCTGATTGTAGCCAGGAATGCATCCATGAAAGTGAGAAGCTCGTGGCCCGATGTTGCATTCACTAATTGGTCGATTTTGGGCAGAGGATAACTATCCTTCGGGCAAGCTTTATTCAGCTTTTTGGAGTCTATGCACATCCTCCATTTACCATTCGCCTTCTTAACCAGGACCACATTGGAAACCCAGCTCGGATAGTTGACCTCTCTGATGAACCCGACTTTCAAAAATTTATCAACTTTCTCGGCTATTGCCATTTGTCTTTTCGGTGCATGACTTCGAACTTTTTCCTTCGTTGGCCGGTGTTTGGGATCAACAGCCAGACGATGTTCCATAACCTCGGCATCGATCCCTGGCATGTCCGTCAGAACCCAAGCAAAAACATCCACATTCTTTTGTAAGAAATTAATAAGTTGTGCCCACACCTCTTTCCCCAAGCTGGAGCCGATCTTCACCATGTGCTCTTCGTTCCCATCATTCAAAGGAATTGAGACAAGATCTTCCATTGGCCCACCTCGTTCATCAGTCAGGTCGTCACGGGTGTCCAATCCATCAATCGGACAGGGGTCAGGCTGACCACTTCTTTGCAGGGCTATATTATAGCAATGCCTTGCCAAGGCTTGATCTCCTCTAACTTCTCCGACCCCCTGGCTGGTAGGAAATTTCAATTTCAGATGGTGAGTCGATACTACAGCTCGGAGGGCATTGAGGTCGGGTCGGCCGAGAATTGCATTATAGGCAGATGACGCCCTCACCACCAGGAAATCCACCAGCGCTTTGGATTGTTTCGGATACTGACCTGCAACTACAGTCAAAGTTATTACTCCCTCCATTGGCACAGTATCGCTAGTAAACCCTACCAACGGAGATCTAATCGGCCCTAACCGACCATCAGGGATGGACATTTTTGAGAATGCATCGTAAAACAAAATATCGATCGAGCTTCCACTATCAACAAGAATGCGGCATACATCATAACCAGTAAAATTTAAAGAAACTACAACCACATCATTATGGGGGAACTGGATCTCCCGGGCGTCTTCTTCAGTGAAGGTTATAGATCCTTCAATTTTTTTTCACTTGGGCGGCCCGACCGATCCACTGACCGCTCCCCTTTGGGGCCCTCCAGAGATGGTGTTAATGATCCCAATTGGAGGCCAATCTCCAGGCTATTCTTCCCTCCTTAGCAACTCCAGTTGTGGCAGAGCCCTCGGTCGATCTTTTCTACCTTCAGGCCGGCATCGGACGAATCTGTTGACTGCCATTATCGGAGGAGGATGAGCCTAGGAAGCTGGAGATGAGGTCGGGTCTTGCAGAGATCGCTGAGTTCTGGTCGTGGAGGCCGTGGATCACCTGGTAGATGCCTTTCAGGGAGGCATCAGGTGGAGATCTAGTAGGGGAAGGAGAAGAGGATGTCGGAGAAGATGACCGGAGACAGTCCCGTTGAGCACTTCTTTAAGAACAAGGGTACTACGAAGACACGCCCCCCTTCCTCTAGCACCAATTCTGTTGGTGTAGGATTCCGTCGAAGCCGAAGTTGCTGGAGTCGAGATAACCGCGGCCACCGCCAGGACCTGCAAGGGAAGTCTAAACTGGAGTTGGGGGTGCTCCGGCAAGACCCTCCAATGCTCAAGTCAGTACTCTGCTTCAACAAAAATGGAGTGCTTGAGTGAAAATTTTAGCAAAATTTTGAGATAGAGTTTTGAGCTTAGAGAAGAACGTATCTGAAGGTCCTTATTTATAGATGGAGAGCATAACTGATTGACAGCGATATCTGTAACCATTTGGTAGTGGGCCGTTCAGAGTTGTGCAAAGTTTGTTACGGAGAGTAGTGACATCGGGGGCCGTTTAGGGCCACGTGGAGTTTATTACGGAGAGTGGTGTCTGTTGTCGTGACTTGCCAGAGGGTGGAGCGAGGTAGTGACCCTCGTTGTGGCTTGCCAGAGAGTGGTGGAGCTACGTGAAATCCATTGCAGAGAGTGGAGCAGGGTAGCGGCCCTCGTCATGGCTTGCCAAAGAGTGGTGCAGGGTAGCGGCCCTCGTTGTGGCTTGCCAGAGAGGTGGAGCCACGTAGAATCCATTGCAGAGAGTGGAGCAGGGTAGCGGCCCTCGTCATGGCTTGCCAGAGAGTTTGGATCTGTCAGCTGAAGCTCGGCTGGGATGTCTGATGGAGCGAAATGGCTCTCTGTCTCGTCGATCTAGGAGAAGCTCGAATGTTTTCGAGGTTGCTGACGAGTCTACTATTGTCGGAGGCCTTGGACGCTGAGGCTACAGGTGAGAACCATCTACTGTAGAGACTTGGATGAAGACTTTCTATTGGCGAAGTCCGATAGGAGTCCAATTGCTGGGGAAGTCCATCTGGGATTTGCTCGATGCGGAAGCTCATCTGAATATTATCCGTCGGAGGAGTCTGGTTTCATGAGGAATCTAGTGGAAGGTCAGCCGGTGGTGGACTTCAGATGGGGTTAGGGAGGCTCGTCTGCTGGAGGAGTCTGAGGGATCCGGAGGCAATCGACCGTTGTAAAAATCTAGTTGCTGGAGCCCATCTGTTGCAAAAGCTCATCCGGAATCCATCCGCTGTGGAAGTTCGGACGGAGTCTGGTTCTTATAGAAGCTCGTCTGGAATCCATCCACTGTGAAAGTTCGGACGGAGTTTGGTTCTTGTAGGAGCTCGTCCGAAATCCAGCCACTATGGAAGTTCAGACGGAGTCCGATTCTTGCAGGAGCTCGGTCGAAGATCGATTGTCGTGGGAGCTCGGAGCGACGACCTAGCCGGTGGATCCTGCCCCATAGTAGAAGCTCGTCTGGGATCCGGCTATGAAGAAGTTCGGTTGAAGTCTACCTGTAATAAAAGTTTGGAAGAAATTTATTTACAGTAGAGGCTCGAATGGAATTTACTTACAGTAGATATCTGGGGTAGACAGCCCGCTATAGGAATTCAGAGTAGACCGCTCGTAGTAGAAGTTTGGCTCTCGCGGGAGCTTGGTTGGGATCCGAAAGGGATTCAAAGAATAGTTGATTACTGTAGAAGGTCGACTGGCAGTGAGGCCCAGAGAGCTTTTGGGGCGACGCAGTAGATGAATGCAGAAGTTCATTATCGAAAAAGTCCGGACAGTCGAGGGGGTTCGGAGAGATGCCACACACAAGGTCAAAAGCCGGAAGAGCCCTGAAAGGGTCGGTCTTTTATAAACTTCGGCCGGGGGGTATTTTATACCCAACAGTAAATAATCTAGCACTCTAGGTGAAATGTGCTCTATCCTCCAAAAGTCAGCATCGGGTCATCGTAGTCGAAGGTGTTTGGGCTCCTGCAATAAGATATAATAATTAGATAATGTATATGACTTTAACAAGATTTTTTTTATAAAAAATATTAGTAAGAGTAGGATTGGAATGCTTACACCACTATCTAAAATAGTCTGTGACCGATGGTGCTCCTGCAATGTAAGAATACTTCTATCTCGAGGGCCTGAATGCTGTGGATCATAAGCCATAACATGCTAATGAATCTAAAATAATGATATATATCCTAAGTGTATTAGAGCATAAAAAATATGATAGCCATTCATTTCATAAAAAATATAATTTTAATGCATAAAAATGATGATGTCACTAATTCATTACTAATAAATATCTGATAGTACAATATTGTCACATAATACAACTTAAACACATAGTACAATTCATCTCTGGATATAAAAATAATATTGAAAATACAATCCCACAAAAATACATAAAATAATATTAAAAAAATATCTTCGGAGCCTTTAATTTTTCTACTGCTTGAAGTTGAAGTGTGTTGAAGTATCCTAGGACAATGGTGGTGATCATGACCCTATTCCTTACAAATGCCATAGTGATTCTTACTTCTTATTTGCCATCATCCATCTCATTTCGCAGTCTTATTGATTTTGATCTATCTTTCTACTTGGGTCTCAAATGATGATGATCAAGAATATATTTGAATATACATGTATGTATCCAATAATCTTTACGTGGTAATGGATTAAACTTGCCACTCCAAGCATTCATATATGCTGTAATTGTATATGAATCTTCTACAAATCTACTAAAATGTACAATAATTTCTTGGTACACAGCTAAAACGTGTGAACATAAATATTTGTACATGCTCTACTTTTCACAAGAATATTTTTTTTCAGTTAAAATAACAGTATGAAAATTTCTTCCACCTCATAATCTTGTGCTTTCTCTCCTCGTAAGCACTTCATATATGACTCTTTGAAGGTTGAATACTGTTACTCAATGCTGGTTAGCTTTAACTTGATCTTCAGTAATCTTAATAGCAACATGAAGAATAAAAAGATTATTTGGATTCTCTTGTACATATCTTAAGGCTTGGGTATGTCTCGTATTAAAGTATTTCATAAGATGGTAAAATGTCATTTGAATACAAGCTGTAATTGGCACATTTCTAGCTTCTCATAAAATATTGTTAAAAATCTCTGACAAATTTGTAGTTAAGACACCATAGCACAGGCTGTCATCATGTGCCAATGTCTACTTCTCTTTTTCTAACTCAGACAACCAACTCCAAGTCTCTTCATTCACTATTCTGATCCTACCCATGATAAAGTTGAACTTGCAAACTTGATGAGTGCTTCCTGCTAACCATACTGCTCTTTTGAGAAACACACAGTCACCAACTTCAAGAATTTCTTCTTGAGCCAACCTATTTATCTTGTTCTTATTGATATGACCTAGCCTACAGTGCCAAAGGTAGACTTCTGACATATTATCCATTTTAGGACATTTACTGGAGGTTTGAACCACATTAACAAGCTGTGATAGTAAGTAAATTTTATTATTTAGTTATCCAACAAATATTGTAATACCATTCAAAATGATATTGCAAAAGTTTTCTTTTATTAAAAATTCATAAAGCCTTTTTGAGCATCTTCCTTGCGGTTTCCTATATAAGCACTTTTTCACTTTTTTTTTGCCTTTCTCAAAGCCTTTCTTTTTATCAAGTATATGGCCAAAAGGCCTACAGAAATAATATTTAATAAAAAGCTTGGACAATAGTGACATTCACTCAGAATTACATTACGAGAGTTGATTACAAGGTTCATAATTCCTAAAGCTAGAACTGGAACTTTGCTTCCATCTCCAACATTCAGGAACCTCTCATCTTCATCAAATCTCCTACTGACCTGCAGACCCTGCATCAAATTATAGATATGATAAGGGCTTCCGGTATCCAATACCCAGGCAGTAGTATCACAAATGAAAAAGTTGTAAGGTGTTATCATATAATTACCTTGCTTCTTCTTCGGCCTGTTCGGATCCAGGGAGGCAATGTATAGAGGATAGTTCCTCTTCCAGTGCCCCTGCTTCTTGCAAAAGAAGCACTCCACCTGGCTCTGGTCAAGCTTGCACTTCTTGGTCTGACCTTGTGCTGACGTCCCAGCATGCGACTGCACCTTCTTATTCTTCTTCTTCTTGTTCTTCTTCCCTTTCTTAAAGGGCCGACGACCAGAAGAAGACCCTCCCACAACATTCACCGACTCCTTATGGAGCTGGTGATCCTTCTCAAAGTTCTGCAGCAACTCCAACAAGCTGTGATAGTTCACTACAGGCTTTGTCATCCAAAAATGAGTAAGAAAAGGAAGGAAGGACTTGGGCAAAGAATTAAGGATTGCATCCTTACCGAGCTGCTCGTGCAAGAGAAAACCTAGTTTACTTAGGCGCTCAATCATTTCGATCATGTACAGTACATGATCGGTGACTGAGACTCCATCCCTCATCCAAGCATTGAAAATGGCACAACTAGTTTTGTGCCTTTCAATGTCGTCAAGCATGCCAAAGGAGTCGTTCAACATTTGAAGCATCTCCTGCAGTTGGGCGTTCTCGAACCTGTGGCTGAACTCATCATTCATTACTGCCAGCATTATGCATCGTACAGTGGTGCGGTTGTTGAGCCACTTCTGGTAAGTATCTCGGACCGCCCCTCTAGCTTTCGGGGCTGACTCCTCAGGTGTCGGATCCATTACTACATAAAGGATCCGTTCATGCTCAAGGTTGATTTTCAATTTTTGTTACCAGCTATCAAAATTAGATCTCATGAGCTTGCCATTATCTAATAATGATCGGAGTGGCAAGGTAGTGGCCATAGCTGCTAAAGGAAAACCAGACCTTTATTAGTATATAAATTATTAATACTAAAGACTTGGACTTCAGTCTAAAGTTTGTCCTAGTATTTTTACGAACTGGTAGCCTCAACCTCCAATTCGAGGAATTACTTTAATTCCTTAGTGGGTATTAGAATCCACACAGACCACACACGAGCCCAACTTTGGTTGGTCAACCCATGTGCATCTATGGGTAGGTTCATAACCAGTTATTTCTCTAAACAACTTTTAGTAATTTATTTTGCCCCAGAACCTAATCAGTAGGCTTTAGCCTCTACTGAAAAGATCTGGTTAGGTCCAACCATTAACATGATTTGATTTGGTGAATCAGACCAATAAATGATCAGGCCCAATTTTGGTCGGCCAACCTGACCACCATCAGAAAGACTCAACCAAATGATCATATTATGAATGATAATTTCATTAGTCAATAAGCACTAAGCCTTTAGGCCTCCAGTGATTATTAAACTAATGGACTCATTATCACTCACTTAATGGGAGGCTATGACTTAGTTATCACAATAACTTAATTATTTTTAAGGATCTAATAATTTTTGAGGATTTTATTAAAGGATAGTAGAGAAGAAATTAACCAGCCACTTTCAATCCTCTCATTGACTTCATCAAGTCAGATTAAAAAAGATTTAATTAAAGCCGGCATTAAAAGCACCTAAATCAGTCACACTGATTTACCTAATGACATGGGTGAGCCCTAATCACCAAGTGATCTAATCAAAATCTAACTCACCAGGTTGGCCAGGTAAGTGAGATCAGTGGTGAGGATATGTCATTAACTCGTCAGAGATCGAATCAATGCGAGTAGCTCCCACTTAAAAATCACTGGTCAGACTGTCGAACTTACTTTAGACACCAACCGGTTCATTAGTTTTAATTTGATCAACTTAGTAAATAGGGTTCCACCACGTAGCCATGAATTAAGTCCATCTTGGTCTAGTTAAAGACATGGACCCATTCAACTACAACTATTGAAGTTGAGTCTAGAGTGTCCTTGTCCTAATCTAATTCAACTTTTGATTAGATTTGACCAATTACTCTAATTTAGTTCATTTCTTTAAGCTAACCTTAGGTCTAACCCAATTATGGATCTAATCCATCTAACCCATTGACCCACAAGTTTATGTAATTGTCTTAGGTCTTAATTCACAATTCTAGACCAACTAGACAACACTTAACTCTTTTAATTAAGTATTTGGGCTGATGGGTCAGGGTTTGGCATTTTGAAAATAATTTTCAAATTTAAAAGGTTTTATTTTCTATTCACCAAATGTGTTGACTCATTTCACAAACGGATCAGCATATTTCATAAACAGCAATCCTATTGCTAATTACATAACAGAAAATAACTTAATCAAAATAAATCATGAATATTTCTTTAGATCTAATCTAACACATTCATGATAAATTTTATAATTAGACCTTTACAATTAAGTCCTTTCGTTGCTTCATCTGCATGGGATATAATCGCATTGGTACCCCTACCGCCATAGGAGAACCCCATCGAATGGGAGGAGAGGCCTTTAAACCCTACTTTTCTCCTATGACCGGACGACCATGGCAACCAACCCAATTAGACTACTTACTACTTGGATTAAGTATATCTAAATATACCAATTTCAAAATTTAAATTTTAAATTTCAAATTTTAAATTTCAAATTTTGAATTTCAAATTTCAGATAAATTTCAAAGTTCAAATTTTAAAATTTTGAATTTCAAATTTCAAATTTTAAATTTTGAATTTCAAATTTGAAATTTCAAATAAATTTCAAATTTTAAATTTCAAATTTTGAATTTCAAATTTTTAAATTTTGAATTTCAAATTTCAAAATTTAAAATTTAAATTTTGAATTTTGAATTTCAAATTTTAAATTTAAACTTTTAGATTACTACTTAATCTATACATACAAATGTATATCATATTTTAGAACCTGCTCTGATACCATTTGTGAGAATTTCAGTGCAGGGGTAAAATGATAATTTTAAAACTTTTTTCAAAATTATAATTTTATAGTGGAAATTATTAATTAATCTAATTAATTAACATGTATTAACTCTATACAAGGATCTAAATATGATATATATAGCATGCATTTAAATTTAAAATTTAAACTTCTACAGTAAATATTTTACTGTTATGTGTTCAGTACACATTACCTTCGTGCAGGTAGTCGATCGCTGCAGTCTGATCACTGTCAGAAAGGTCTGATTATTGTAATGCAGCCACATAGCATGTCTGACCTCTACGGATCATCCACACGAAGCTCTCAATCTGATCGGATCCTCACGAATGCTAGTTCATTGCAGAATTCTTTCGACGACTGATGCTGATCGAACTCCTTCGATCTTGATCTGTTGACTCCTTGGATACTCCAAATCATCAACAGATATACTTGAGAGGTTGATGAAGCTCTTCGTAAAATTTGGTGGGCTCACAACACTCGTAGCTCACCTTCTCACTTCCCGAACCCTAGGTAGAAACCCTAGGGTACTCATAGAAGAAACTTGCACCCACTCTCTCTTTTCTTTTCTTTTCTTTTCTTTTCTTTTCTTTTCTCACACAGAAGTCTCTTCTCATGCCACCCTATCTCTCTTGGATCAGATATCACATGCCCCACCTTCTCATCTTTTTAAAAATAGTGCAAGATGCATCTTTTCAGCATTTTCACCGCATGAGAGGATAAAGCTAGGTGGTTGCTCACTTGAATTCAAATCGAATTTGAATTCAAATGCCAACCAACCTATCCTTATCCACTTAAGGCATGAGAAGGAAAGGGCATGGGCTTTTTTATGCATGGAGAGTTTACATGAGAAACCTTTTCTTGTGTGGAGGAAGTGGCGCACAAATGGATAAGGTGGTGCATGGGATTAGTTGTCCATTCAAATTCAAACTTCATTTGAATTTGAATGGCCAACCAACCATCTTTATCCATTCAAAATGGTGCACAAAGAAGGGGCGTGGGAAGGCTTCTGTGTGGAAAAAAATTTATGAGAACTCATTTCTCGTGAATTCAAATAGGTGCAGGTGAGTGAGGTGGCGCAGGGAGATAAGTCAAGGTGGTTTGAAATTTTAAAGCAATCTAATTGAACCAACCATATTAAAATAGGTTAGGCACAATTAGACTAAGTTAAACCCAACACAATTAGGCTTAATTAGGCTCAATAAAATCTTAATCAAATCAGGAATTGACTAAGCCTAATCCCTGATCAAATCAGGGATCAAACCACCTCGGCGATTAGGTCAACTCTTAACCTAATCGGGTCAAACCCAACTGAATCCAATTCAATTAGACTTGATCCAAAAATAATTACTCAATTAAATTGAGTTGATTAGTGATCAAATCACTAATTAAATCTCTCATAAATACTGAGTTCAAATTCGATGGGCAATCGGGCATCAAAGTCTATCGATATGAAATCTTGATCGAAGAGTCCCAACCAGTGGGACTCTTGACCCCGGTATCCAAATGTGTGGAACTCATAATCAGAGAATCTTGATTCTTGATCATAGAGTCCTAGACATGTAGGACTCAGAGTCCTCAAGCATTAGGACTCTTGGTCGAAGAGTCCCAATCTAGTGGGACTCTTCACCAGCCATCAGATTAGATAGGAACCTCTAATGTGTGTGACCCCACAGGTTCGAACCTAAGTCGGTAACACAGGAACCAATTCTTATACTAATCGAAGTGACCATCTAGCAATGATACCCGATGTTCGGATAGATCGAATAGTCATAATCACAACACTCAGAACCTACGCGAATATGGTTACTGTATAATTCATCCCTTTTGATCCCTGTGTATAGGACGACTCAGGGTTAAACTGTCAACCTTGATTAGATCATCCAAATCATGCTCAACTCAAACAGTCTTGTGACTCCTCACTAGGACTACCCTAGTCAAGGTTTTGCTAAATTGAAATATGACTGTACACAGCTCTTGAACTGGAGTGGTCATTCCCATCTTGACACATGCACCGACAAGTCAAGTACTTGACTACACCCAGCAGCCTTCTGTCACTGAATTAGAAATTCAGATAGTCCAGTGCCTAAGTGCAGTGAGTTGCTTGCAAGTTACCATGGCGGTCTCAGGTCGGAGGGACAGTTATACCCATATCCCATCAGAGCAAATCTTGATAGTAGAAAAAGCTCTGGAGTCGGTCACGTTCAGTGCAGATGTACCCTTACATCTCACCTGTATGCCATACCAGTATCTCCACACTCCTTGGTTCAGAGGACAACCAATCCATATGGCACACAACGACCTATACTTGATAAACGTTGTTGTCCTTGGTAACAACGTATCATTTGGTCACGAACAAGTTTAAGGACTAATGACAAATTCTCCTTTGTCGAGTCTAAATAGTTCTAAGGACTTTACCACAACATAGGAGTTCATTAGAAGATGAAATAATTTATGATAAAAAATATCAAAATAACTTTTATTTATTTATAATTCATATACTAATACAAGAAAGAGCACAACCGTCAACAGACTGATGATTGGCTTTGGGACACTATTCCCAACAAAAAGATGGTTGTCTAAGGAATTCTCCATAAAAGACCTAGAGAAAGTATCCTATATTCTCGAAATAAAGGTCCATAGGGATAGATCTAAAAAGATGCTAGATCTGTCACAAAAGCTGTACATAGAGAAGATGCTAAAGAGGTTCAACATGAAAAACTCTAAAAGAAGACTTTTGCCTCTTAGTCATGGTATTAATCTTTCCAAGATGATGTGTCCGACCACATCTAAGGAAGTTCAGCGCATGAGTAGGATGCTTTATGCCTCAACCATAAGGAGCCACATGTATGCCATGCTATTGTTGGGAAATGTATCCCAAAAAGCCAATCGTCAAGCTGTTGACGGTTGAGCAACCAAGTATTGTAATTGATTTGTTAATAAATAAAATATATTTGGCATCTTCATCATAAGCTTTCATCTTCTAATGAACTCCGTTGTTATGATGAAGTCCTTAGGACTATTTAGGTTCGATAAAGAGAGGATTTATCGATTAGTCCTTAAAACTGTTCACGACCAAATGATAGGCTGTTAATAAGGACGACAGCTTCTATCGAGCATAGGTCGCTGTAGGCCATATGGGTTGGTTGTCCTCTTAACCAAAGAGTGTGAAGACACTGGTATGGCATACAGGTGAGATGTAAGGGTACATCATCATTGAACGTGACCAACTCCAGAGTATTCTACTGTCGAGAATATCTCTGATGGGATATAGGTATAAGTGTCCCTTAGACTTGAGATCGCCTCAGTGACTTGCAAGCAACTCACTGTGCTTTGGTACCGGACTAACTGAATTTCTAATTCAGGGACAGAAGGCTTCTGGGCACAGTCAAGTACTTGCGAAGTCAGAGTGTGATCGAGATGGGATTGACCACTCCAAGAGTTGGAGAAGAATGAGTCGCTGTATTTCAATTTAGCAAAACCTTGGCCAGGGTAATCCATCAAATGGATTTGATATTTTGAAATACAATGTGGACAACCTGATCAGAGTTGATAGTTGAGCTCTGGGGTGTCCTATGATCATTTTGATCAAGGGGATGAGTTATATGAAAACTATATCCGCATGGGTTCTAAGGATGTTGTTCTACACATTCGACCTATCCGGACATCGGGTACCATTGCTAGATGGTCACTTCGATTGGTATAGGAATTTATTTCTATACTACCGACTTAGGTTTGGACCTATGAGGTCACACACATTAGAGTTCATGATCCGATCGGATGGTTGATCAACGATTAAGAATCATTATAGGGTTAAATAATCAATACGATTGACATTTAACCCAGTGCAAGTGTTGCAGGAGGATCGATTAGTAATTTGATTGCTAATTGGCTTAATTTGATTAAGCCAATGGGCTGAGATTAAGTCTAATTAAATATGATTTAATTAGATTTGTTTGGGCTTGATTGGATCAAGTCCAATTGGTTTATTGGATAAGCCAAGTGCAAGGAAAGACTAGTCCTAGTTCAACTAGGACTTGGGTCAATCTAATTTCTAATTTGATTAGAAAATTAAATCAGATTTAAATCTAATTTAATCTGATTAAATTAGGTTCTTAATTAGGTTAAGACCTATTTTAATGGGGTTGATCTAATTTTGATTTGATTTGGTTTGGGAAACCAAATTAAAACAAGTTATGAGACAGAATCCTAGTAGGACTAGGATTCCACCTTGCGCCACATAAACCTTCTCCACGCCCTCTCTCTAATTCAACGCCAATCTCCACTTATTTTGTGCAACAAAAGCCCTCTCCCAGATCTCTCCCACGTTCACAAAAGGTCTCCTCTCTTCTTTCTTACATGGAAGGTGATTTGGATCAAATCTAAAAGGAATAAGTTTGGATTTCGAATTCTATGAGATAGAGTTTTAGAAATCCAAAACTCTTTCAATTTTGCACCGAATTTATCCAAATTTTTTTTGGAATTTTTGTGGCTTTTAGGGTTTACATTGTACACCCTTTTCTGGTGATCCATGCATGAAAATATGGAGGAGGTGCTCAAGAGTTGGGCGTCCCTTAACTTGCCATGTTTGGATAAGCCTTGACTAGGTGTTTGACCTAGATAAAGACTCTATCATATCTCTCTATATAAGATGAGTTTCTTTGTAAAATTTTAAGGGGAGATAGTTTTTTGAGAGACCTTTCTGCCATCCAAAAATCAGAGAGAAATACCTTTGGTTCGTAGAGATATAAAAGATGCAAGTTTGGGTGTCTAGAGAGAAAAACGTGAAGAAGAAGAGGGTCTTCTTCTAGGGTTTTTATTTTCATATCTTTCCTCCTTCCATCTTGAGTTTCCTGAGAGTGTCTCAGATCTGAAACTCCTCCTTCTACTTTCCATCTTTGGAAGAGTCCAAATCAAGAAGAAGGAGGCACCTGATCAACCATCAAAGAAGGATCAGCGCAGTACTAGCATACTGTGCTGATTTCCTGAAGCAGGACTTCTGATCGAGATTCGTGGGCTCGTGTGGATGACTCCTAGAGGTCGGATGCGTGTGCGGCTTGCAACATCATCCTTAAGCTCGGATCAGCGAGGTTAGAGCGTCTAACTTGCAAGGTAATAGATCTGATCTATTATTTAATACATACATTAGATGTAGCTAGTATAGAAACATGTTGATATGATCAACATGTAGTTCATACTATATTTATATATATTTTAATTTTTGATTTAATGCTATATAATAATCATGTAATAGGATCTTAGATCTAGGAATTTTCTGATCTTAGAAAATAAATTTTGATTTATTTTAGTCTTCCGCTGTATGATCTTGAAAAAGTTTCAAGATCTAACCCTGAAACCCTAGATCTGGTTCCTACAATTGGTATCAGAGCCTAAGTTCTTTATTACATGATTATTTATGCATGCTTAGATTATTTTTTAGATTAGATCTAATTTATAATCTGATTATTAAATCTGAAATTAAAATTTTAGATCAATCACAAACTGCAAGGTTGTCCTGCTGTAAGGTTTACCCCTTATAGTGCAAAGGTTGTCCTAGTTTGTGTAGATCTATCTTTAATCATAAATTTGTTAGATATGATCTAGATTAAATTTATGATTTATTAGATTTAAAAGATGTTTAAATCTGAAATAAAATCTCTTTGTTAATAATTTTTATGCAAAGAAATTATTTAAAGTTGAAATTGTTTCAATTACATGAACCTGTTTAGATTAGATCTAAAGTAGTTTCATGTTTATTTCACTTGCATCTTAATTATGAATCAAACATGCAATATGATTGATAGAATCATATTGTAAAATTATTTTACAAATATGAAAATAATTTTTTGAAAAGCCAAACCCAACCCTCAGCCCAAAACTTAATTAAGAATTAAGAAGTTGTTTGATTAGGTTCTAGGATTGTGAATTGAAGAACCTAAGACACAAATCATAACACATTGGGTTAATGGGTTAGTGGAAATTAGGTCCATTAATTGGGTTAGACCTATGGTTAGATTAAAGATGGACTTAATTAGAGAATTGACTAAATCTAATCAATTGTTGTCTTAGATTAGGTCAAGGATTCTCTAGATCAATTACAATAGTTGTAGTTGGTCAAGTCCATGTCTTTAACGAGAACCAAATGGACTTGATTCTTGACTAAGCGGTCTAGCACGAACTGTTAGTTTGATCTAATCGAAACTAATTAAACCAGTTGGTGTCTAAGGTAAACCAGACCGGTGGTTTTTAATTGGGAGCCCGCTTACCTGGCCATTTCTGATGGTGTCTAAGGCAAGCTTTGGCAGACCCTCCCACTGATCGAACTTACCTGGCCTCTTGGTGAAATTATGTTTTGATCGGATCACTTGACTATTCGAGCTGACCCATGTCAACTAGGTAAATCAGTGTGACTGATTTAGGTGCTCCTAGACCAGCCCTTTTAATGGTCTCCCTTAAGCTGACTTGGTGAAGCCAGTGGGAGGATCATGATAAGCTGGTTCATCTGACCTCATCCTCTATATTATTTAAATCCTCTAAAATTATTAGATCCTTAAAATGACAAAGTTATGGAGATAACTGAGTCATAGCCTCCCATTAAGGTGTTTGATAATGAGTCCATGAACTCAACAATCATTGCAGATCCAAAGGCCTGGTGCTTGTTGACTAATGGAATTATCACTCATCATATGACGATTTGGAAGTATCTCTCTAATGGTGGTTAGGTGAGCCAACCAAAGTTGGGCTTAATCATTCGTTGGTTAGATACACCAAGTATGATCATGTTAATGGTTGGACCTAACTGGATCCTTACAGTGGAGGCCAAAGCCTACTGATTAGGTTTCTGGAGCAAAATTAAAATTACTAGAAATTGTTTAGAGAAATAATTGGTTATGAACCTACCCTTAGATGTACATGGGTTGGCCAACCAAAGTTGGGCTTGTGTGCAGTCTAAGTGGATTCTAGTACCCGCTAAGGAATTAGGTTAATTCCTCGAATTGGAGGTAGAGGCTACCAATTCGAATAAAATAGTGGGAGAAACCTTTTGATTAAAGTCCAAATCTTTAGGTTTAATGAATCAATTACTAATTAGGTTATGGTTTTCTTTTGTGCAGATATGGCCACTTCCCTATCGCTCCGATCATTGTTGGACAATGATAAGTTGGTGGGACCCAATTTCGGTAGCTGGTACCGAAAGTTGAAGATAGTCCTGGAGCATGAACGGATCCTATATGTGATAATGGATCCTGCACCTGAGGAGCTAGCTGTCAATGCACGTGGAACAGTCAGAGACACTTACCAGAAGTGGCTCAGTGATCGGACCACGGTGCGCTGTATCATGCTGGCTGCTATGAGCGACGAGTTCAGTCGCAGATTCGAGATGGCTCAGCCAAAGGACATGCTTCAAGTGTTGGAGGATGCCTTTGGCACACCCGATGACGTGGAGAGGCACAAGACTAGTTGTGCCATCTTCAACGCCAAAATGCGGGATGGTGCCTCTGTCACTGATCATGTATTGTACATGATCGAGCTGATGGAACGATTGAGCAAGCTCGGCTTTCCCTTGCATGAGCAGCTTGGGAAAGATGCAATACTGAACTCGCTGCCCAAGTCTTATCTCCCATTCCTCACTCATTATAGAATGACAAAGCCTGAAGTAAACTACCATGGATTACTGGGGTTACTTCAGAACTTTGAGAAAGATCACCAACTCTATAAGGAGTCGGTGAACTTAGTGGGAGGTTCATCTTCTGGTTCTCGACCCTTTAAGAAAGGAAAGAAGAACAAGAAGAAGAAAGTAAAGAAGGTGCAAGTTCAGGCTAGGACAACTGTGCAGTGTCAGACCAAAAAGATCAAACCCGATAAGAGTCAAGCTGAATGCTTCTTTTGCAAGAAGCGGGGGCACTGGAAGAGGAACATTTCCCAGTACATTGCCTCCCTAGACCCGAACAGGCAGAGAAAGCAGCAAGTTGTTGCTGGGCAAGGTATTTATATGATAACTCCTTGCAATTTCTCTATTTGTGATATAACTAACTGGATATTGGATACCGGTAGCCCTTACCATATATGCAATTCGTTGCAGGGGTTGCAGGTCAGTAGGAGATTCAAACAAGGCGAGAGGTTCCTGAATGTTGGAGATGGAAGACCAGTTCCAATTCTAGCATTAGGAATCTTGAAACTTGTATTTGAATCCCATATCGTTGTTCTTAATGATTGTCATTTCTATCCCAGTTTCTTTTTAAATGTCATTTCTGTAGGCCTTCTGGCCAAAAATAATTATGAAATTTCAATAAAGAAACAAATTTGTAATATCATTGAGAATGGTGTTACTATTTTTTGTGGACATTTGAACAATGGTGTGTATATGTTATCACAACCTGTTAATGTAGTCTATTCAACTGGCAAGCACCCTAGATTAGATAGTGTGTCAGATATCTACTTATGGCACTGTAGGCTAGGTCATATAAACAAGAACAGAATAAACAGGTTGACTCAAGAGGAAATCCTCGAAGTAAGTGATTGTGAATCACTTCCAACCTATGAGTCCTGTCTTCTTGGTAAAATGACCAAGTCACCTTTTACTGGAAAAGGTGAGAGAGCTACTGAGCTCTTGGGCCTAGTACATACTGATGTATGCGGACCCATGAGCACCAGTGCTAGAGGTGGATATTTCTACTTCATAACTTTCACGGATGACGTATCCCGATATGGATATCTCTATCTGATGAAACATAAGTCGGATTCATTTGAAATGTTCAAACGATTCCGAAGTGAAGTAGAAAACAAACTGGAAAGAGTATTAAAACTCTTCGATCTGATCGAGGAGGAGAATACCTTTCTAGTGAATTTCTCACATATCTGGGAGAGAATGGGATTCTCTCCCAATGGACTCCTCCAGGAACACCACAGCATAATGGTGTGTCTGAAAGGAGGAATCGGACTCTGTTAGACATGGTCCGATCCATGATGGGTTTTGCTAGCTTGTCGATATCCTTCTGGGGATATGCACTCGAATCGGCTTGTTATCTATTAAATAGGGTTCCAAGTAAGTCTGTAATTAAGACTCCATATGAGATATGGACGGGACGTAAGCCAGCACTTTCACACCTTAGGGTCTGGGGGTGCCCGGCCTATGTCAAATGATTAGTCACAGACAAACTTGGACCTAGATCTGACAAATGCTCATTCATAGGGTACCCCAAAGAGACAAAAGGATATTTTTCTACCATGCTGATGAACAAAAGGTGTTCATCAGCCTTAAGGCAATTTTTTTAGAAAAGGAGTTCCTTGGTGAAGGAACCGTTGCCTCTAAGGTTGAACTTGATGAAGTTCAACAGGTAGAAGTACCGACACCAATAGCTGAACCTGAGTCGGATATGATTAGATCAGATCCGGAGCCCAATATACCTGTACCATTAAGGTGATCTGGTAGAGTACCGCGTCAGCCGGACAGATACTACGGTTTCTTGGTCCGGGATGGTGATCCCATCGAACTTGATGAGAATAATGAGGATCCGATCACCTATATGGATGCTATGCAGAGACCTGATTCCGAGAAATGGCTTGAAGCCATGAAATTCGAAATGGAGTCCATGAAGGTCAACGATGTATGGACATTGGTTGACCCACCTGAAGGGGTTAAACCCATTGGGTGTAAATGGGTCTTCAAAAGGAAGAGGAGCGCAGACGGAAAGGTGGAGACCTATAAAGCCCGTCTGGTTGCCAAGGGGTATCGTAAACGTTATGGTATTGACTATGACGAGATGTTTTTTCCCTGTGGCAATGCCCAAATCTATTCGGATAATGCTTGCAATAGCTGCCCATCTAGATTATGAGATCTGACAGATGGATGTAAAGACAGCTTTTCTTAATGGAGAGCTGACCGAAGAGGTGTATATGATACAACCTGAGGGGTTTACATCCACAGATGAGTCCAAGGTGTGCAAGCTTCAGAGATCCATTTATGGATTGAAGCAAGCTTCTCGGAGTTGGAACATGCATTTTGATAAGGTGATCAAAATGTATGGCTTCATTAAGAATGGAGAAGAGCCCTGCATCTATAAATGGACAAATGGTCCAGTTGTGGTATTCCTTGTCTTGTACGTGGATGACATTCTCTTAATCGGGAATGACATCCCCGTACTACAGGGAATAAAAGTTTGGTTGTCATCACAGTTCTCCATGAAGGACTTGGGTGAAGCATCCTACATCCTAGGGATGAAGATCTATAGGGATAGATCTAAAAGGATGCTTGGGTTATCCCAGTCCATGTACATAGACACTGTGCTGAAGAGGTTCAGCATGGAAAATTCCAAGAAGGGCTATCTACCGATAGGCCAAGGAATTTCTCTCTCTAAGAAGGGTTGTCCGACAACTCCTGAAGAGAGAGAGCATATAAGTAGAGTCCCATATGCTTCAGCCGTGGGATCTATCATGTACGCCATGACATGTACAAGACCAGATGTGGCATACTCACTAGGAGTAGTGAGTAGATACCAATCTGATCCTGGAGAAAACCACTGGAAAGTGGTTAAAGCCATCCTTAAGTATTTGAGAAATACTAAGGACCAATGGTTGGTTTATGGCGAGTCAGATCTGAAACTTATGGGGTTCACAGACTCCAGCTTCCAATCTGACCATGATGACAGCAGGAGCGTGTCGGGTTATATCTTTACTCTGAATGGTGGAGCCATCTGCTGGAAGAGTTCCAAGCAGCATACTGTGACAGACTCTGTTTGTGAAGCGGAGTATATCGCAGCATCAGATGCCGCGAAGGAAGCTGTGTGGCTGAGGAAATTCATCAACGAGCTCGGAGTAGCACCCTCCCTCGATGGTCCAGTCCTGCTCTACTGCGACAGCACTGGTGCCATAGCTCAGGTGAAGGAACCCAAAGCACATTAGCGGACAAAGCACATCTTGCACCGCTTCCACCTGGTCTGAGAGATCGTGGATCGAGGTGATGTCGACCTTCAGAAGATCGACGAAAAGAGAACCTAGCCGACCCCTTCACTAAAGCCCTGGCAATAAAGGAGTTCGACAACCATAAGTCGAAGATGGGTATTAGATACTGTGCCGAGTGGCTTTAGGACAAGTGGGAGTTGTTGGAAAATGTGTCCCAAAAAGCCAATCGTCAAGCTGTTGACGGTTGAGCAACCAAGTATTGTAATTGATTTGTTAATAAATAAAATATATTTGGCATCTTCATCATAAGCTTTCATCTTCTAATGAACTCCGTTGTTATGATGAAGTCCTTAGGACTATTTAGGTTCGATAAAGAGAGGATTTATCGATTAGTCCTTAAAACTATTCGCGACCAAATGATAGGCTGTTAATAAGGACGACAGCTTCTATCGAGCATTGGTCGCTGTAGGCCATATGGGTTGGTTGTCCTCTTAACCAAAGAGTGTGGAGACACTGGTATGGCATACAGGTGAGATGTAAGGGTACATCGTCATTGAACGTGACCAACTCCAGAGTATTCTACTGTCGAGAATATCTCTGATGGGATATAGGTATAAGTGTCCCTTAGACCTGAGATCGCCTCAGTGACTTGCAAGCAACTCACTGTGCTTTGGTACCGAACTAACTGAATTTCTAATTCAGGGACGGAAGGCTTCTGGGCACAGTCAAGTACTTGCGAAGTCAGAGTGTGATCGAGATGGGATTGACCACTCCAAGAGTTGAAGAAGAATGAGTCGCTGTATTTCAATTTAGCAAAACCTTGGCCAGGGTAATCCATCAGATGGATTTGATATTTTGAAATACAATGTGGACAACCTGATCAGAGTTGACAGTTGAGCTCTGGGGTGTCCTATGATCATTTTGGTCAAGGGGATGAATTATATGAAAACTATATCCGCATGGGTTCTAAGGATGTTGTTCTACACATTCGACCTATCCGGACGTCGGGTACCATTGCTAGATGGTCACTTCGATTGGTATAGGAATTTGTTTCTATGCTATCGGCTTAGGTTTGGACCTATGAGGTCACACACATTAGAGTTCATGATCCGATCGGATGGTTGATCAACGATTAAGAATCATTATAGGGCTAAATAATCAATACGATTGACATTTAACCCAGTGCAAGTGTTGCAGGAGGATCGATTAGCAATTTGATTGCTAATTGACTTAATTTGATTAAGCCAATGGGCTGAGATTAAGTCTAATTAAATATGATTTAATTAGATTTGGTTTGGGCTTGATTGGATCAAGTCCAATTGGTTTATTGGATAAGCCAAGTGCAAGGAAAGACTAGTCCTAGTTCAACTAGGACTTGGGTCAATCTAATTTCTAATTTGATTAGAAAATTAAATCAGATTTAAATCTAATTTAATCTGATTAAATTAGGTTCTTAATTAGGTTAAGACCTATTTTAATTGGGTTGATCTAATTTTGATTTGATTTGGTTTGGGAAACCAAATTAAAACAAGTTATGAGACAGAATCCTAGTAGGACTAGGATTCCACCTTGCGCCACATAAACCTTCTCCACGCCCTCTCTCTTATTCAACGCCAATCTCCACTTATTTTGTGCAACAAAAGCCCTCTCCCAGATCTCTCCCACGTTCACAAAAGGTCTCCTCTCTTCTTTCTTACATGGAAGGTGATTTGGATCAAATCTAAAAGGAATAAGTTTGGATTTCGAATTCTATGAGATAGAGTTTTAGAAATCCAAAACTCTTTCAATTTTGCACCGAATTTATCCAAATTTTTTTTTGGAATTTTCGTGGCTTTTAGGGTTTACATTGTACACCCTTTTCTGGTGATCCATGCATGAAAATGTGGAGGAGGTGCTCAAGAGTTGGGCATCCCTTAACTTGCCATGTTTGGATAAGCCTTGACTAGGTGTTTGACCTAGACAAGGACTCTATCATATCTCTCTATATAAGACGATTTTCTTCATGAAATTTTAAGGGGAGATAGTTTTTTGAGAGGCCTTTCTGCCATCCTAAAATCAAAGAGAAATACCTTTGGATCGTAGAGATATGAAAGACGTAAGTTTGGATGTCTAGAGAGAAAAACGTGAAGAAGAAGAGGGTCTTCTTCTAGGGTTTTTATTTTCATATCTTTCCTCCTTCCATCTTGAGTTTCCTGAGAGCGTCTCAGATCTGAAACTCCTCCTTCTACTTTCCATCTTTGGAAGAGTCCAAATCAAGAAGAAGGAGGCACCTGATCAACCATCAAAGAAGGATCAGCGCAGTACTAGCATACTGTGCTGATTTCCTGAAGCAGGACTTCTGATCGAGATTCGTGGGCTCGTGTGGACGACTCCTAGAGGCCGGATGCATGTGCGGCTTGCAACATCATCCTTAAGCCCGGATCAGCGAGGTTAGAGCGTCTAACTTGCAAGGTAATAGATCTGATCTATTATTTAATACATACATTAGATGTAGCTAGTATAGAAACATGTTGATATGATCAACATGTAGTTCATACTATATTTATATATATTTTAATTTTTGATTTAATGCTATGTAATAATCATGTAATAGGATCTTAGATCTAGGGATTTTTTGATCTTAGAAAATAAATTTTGATTTATTTTAGTCTTCCGCTGTATGATCTTGAAAAAGTTTCAAGATCTAACCCTGAAACCCTAGATCTGGTTCCTACAGCTATATACTCGATCTGATATTATCCTTGCTGTGAGTGTCATGAGCAGGTATCAGTCGAATCCAGATAAAGAGCACTGGATAGCTGTGAAGGACATCCTTAAGTACTTGAGAAGGATTAAGAATTTGTTCTTGATCTTTGGAGGAGATTTTGATTACAGTCGAGGGGTATACTGACTCAGATTTCATGTCTGATCCTGATAATAAAAAGTCTACATCAGGATATGTGTTTGTTTATAATGATGGTACAGTTAGCTGGAAGAGTTTCAAGCAACCCATCATAGCGGATTTGACCACAGAGGCTGAGTATGTCACTGCTTCGGATGCTGCAAAGAAAGACTTTTGGTTCAAGAAGTTCATTGCAGAACTTGAGGTTATGACATCGGATGCCATACCATTTTATTATGACAACAATGGAGTCATAGCATTTGCTAAGGAGCCGAGGTCTCATCAGAAATCAAAGTACATTGAGTGACGATTATTGGGAATAGTGTCCCAAAGCCAATCGTCAGCCTGTTGATGGTTGTGCTCATTTTTGTATTGTACATGAATTATGAATTAATAAAATTTATTTTGGCTTTTTTCATCACAAAATGTTTCATCTTCTAATGAACTCCTATGTTGTGGTGAAGTCCTTAGGACTATTTAGACTCGACAAAGGAGGATTTGTCGTTTAGTCCTTAAATCTGTTCGTGATCCAATGATACGTTGTTACTAAGGACGACAACGTTTATCAAACATAGGTCGTTGTGTGCCATATAGGTTGGTTATCCTCTTAACCAATGAGTATGGAGACACTGGTATGGCATACAGATGAGATGTAAGGGTACATCTGCACTGAACGTGACCAACTTCGGAGTATTTTTGCTGTCAAGATTTGCTTCGATGGAATATGGGTATAAATATCCCTCCGACCTGAGACTGCCATGGTGACTTGCAAGCAACTCACTGCACTTAGGCACTGGACTACCTGAATTTTTAATTCAGTGACGGAAGGCTGCTGGGTGTAGTCAAGTACTTGACTTATCAGTGTATGTGTCAAGATGGGATTGACCACTCCAGTTTAGGAGCTGTGTACATCATGTTTCAATTTAGCAAAACCTTGGCCAAGGTAGTCCTTGTGAGGAGTCACAAGACTGTTTGAGTTGAGCATGATTCGAATGATCTGATCAGGGTTGATAGTTTAACCTTGAGTCATCCTAAACACAGAGGTCAAAAGGATGAATTATACAGTAACCATATTCACATAGGTTCTAAGTGTTGCAATTGTGACCATTCGACCTATCCAGTCGTCGAGTACCATTGCTAGATGGTCACTTCGATTAGTACAAAAATTGGTTCCTGTGCTACCGGCTTAGGTTCGAACCTGCGGGGTCACACCATTAGAGGATCTTATCTGATCTGATGGCTAATGTAGAATCCTACATGTTTGGGACTCAGTGATCGAGAATCAGGATTTTCTGATCACGAGTTCCATACATTATGGGTACCGGGGTCAAGAGTCTCACTGGTTGGGATTTTTCGATCAGGTTTACATATCGATGAATTCTGATGCCCGATTACCCATCAGATTTGGACTCAATATTTAAGAGAGGTTTAATTAGTGATTTGATCACTAATTAACTCAATTTGATTGAGTAATTATTTTTGGATCAAGTCCAATTGAATTGGATTCAGTTGGGTTTGACCCGATTAGGTTAAGAGTTGACCTAATCGTCAAGATGGTTTGGTCCCTGATTTGATTAGGGGTTGGGCTTAGTCAATTCCTGATTTGATTAGGATTTTATTGAGTCTAATTAAGTCTAATTAAGTTTGGTCTAAATTAGTCTAATTGGACCTAACTTATTTGGTTCAATTAGGTTGGTTTAAATAATTAAACCACCTTGACCCAATCTCCATGCGCCACCTCACTTCCATTGCACCCATTTGGATTCATGAGAAGGAACTTCTCATGAATTTTTTTCTCATGCTAAGCCCTCTCCACGCTCCACTTTAATGTGCCAAATGGATGGATAAGGATGATTGGTTGGCCATTCAAATTCAAAATAAAGTTTGAATTTGAATGGGCAATCAATCTTTGCACCTTATCTCTTTTTTTATGCCCTATTTATTACATGAGAAAAAGTTTCTCATGAAATCACTCATGCATAATTTAAGTCATGCCTCATGCCTTTAGTGGATAAGGGATGAGTTGGTGTCCATTTGAATTCAAAATTTGATTTGAATTCAAACGTGCAATTACTCATCTTTATCCTTTCTTTTGGATAAGATGTTTGACGTTGTTATAAAAGGAGGATAAGAGTGGGGCATGCAAGAAGAAGTTTTTTGGAAAAAAATTTTGGGGTGTGAGAAGTCTTGTGCGTGAGAAGGAAGTCCATATCCTTCTAAGAGAAAAAGAAAGAAAAGAAAGAAAAGTGGGTGCAAGGTTTCCGGTGAGTTTCCTAAAGTTTTAGCCTGAGGTTCGGAAAGTGAGAAAGTGAGCTCCGAGTGTCATTAGCCCATAAAATCTCGAAAGATCTTCAACATCTTCTCAAGCACATCTGTTGATGATCTGGAGCATCCAAAGAATCGACAGACATCGATCGAAGGAGTTCGATTAGCATCCACCGTCAAAAGGGCTCTACAACGAGCTAGCACTCGTGAGGAGTCGATCAGATTGAGAACTTCATGTGAACGATCCGCAGAGCCAGACACGCTGTTTGACTACATCACGATGATCAGACTCTCCCGACAGTGATCAGATTGCGATGATCTACTATCCGCATAAAGGTATTGTGTTTTGAACATATTACAGTAAAGTGTTTACTGTTCGAATTTGAAATTCAAATTTAAATGAATGCATGCTATATATCATATTTAGATCCTAGTGTAGGGCAAATTTTTATTAGTTAATTAGATTAATTAATACTTTCCACTGTAAAATCATAATTTTGAAAAAATTTTAAAATTATCATTTTACCCCTGCACTGAATTTTCTCCACAAATGGTATCAGAGCGGGTTCTTAGATATGATATATATATTTGCATGCATAGATTAAGTTGTAATCTAAAAGTTTAAATTTAAAATTTAAAAATTTAAAATTTGAATTTTGAAAGTTGTTCGAAATTCAAAATTCAAAAAATTTGAAATTCAAAATTTGAGATTTGAATTTTAAAATTTGAAATTCAAAATTCAAAAATTTGAAATTCAAAAAATTTGAAATTTAAAATTTGAAATTTGGTTAAAATTTCAATTTCGAAATTCAAAATTTAAAATTCAAAATTTGAAATTCAAAATTTGAAATTCAAAAATTTGAAATTTGAAATTTGAAATTTGTTTGAAATTTGAAATTCAAAATTTAAAATTTAAAATTTAAAATTTAAAATTTAAATTTTAAAATTGGTATATTTAGATATACTTGATCCAAGTAGCAAGTAATCGAATTGGGTTGGTTGCCATGGCCGTCCGGTCATAGGAGAAAAGTAGGGTTTAAAGGCCCTCTCTTCCCATTCGATGGGGTCTCCTATGGCGGTAGGGGTACCGATGCAATTATATCTCATGTAGATGAAGTAGCGAAAGAAATATTCATGATTTTTTTTTTTTGATTGAGTTATTTTCTATTATGTAATTAGCAATAGGATTGCTATTTATGAAATGTGCTGATCTATTTGTGTAATGAGTCAACATATTTGGTGAACAGAAAATAAAACCTTTCAAATTTAAAAATTATTTTTGAAATACCAAACCCTGACCCATCAGCCCAAATACTTAATTAAAAGAATTAAGTATTGTCTAGTAGGTCTAGAATTGTGAATTAAGACCTAAGACAATTGTATAAACTTGTGGGTCAATGGGTTAGATGGTTTAGGTCCATAATTAGGTTAGACCTAAGGTTAGCTTAAAGAAATGGACTAAATTAGAGTAATTGATCAAATCTAATCAAAAGTTGAATTAGATTAGGTCAAGGATACTCTAGACTCAACTCCAATAGTTGTAGTTGAATGGGTCCATGTCTTTAACTAGACCAAGATGGACTTAATTCATGGCTACATGGTGGAACCCTATTTACTAAGTTGATCAAATTAAAACTAATAAACCGGTTGGTGTCTAAGGTAAGTTTGGCAGTTTGACCAGTGGTTTTTAAGCAGAAGCTACTCGCAGTGATTTGATCTCTGACGAGTTAATGGCTTATCCCCACCACTGATCTCACTTACCTAGCCAACCTGGTGAATTAGGTTTTGATTAGATCACTTGGTGATTAGGGCTCACCCATGTCATTAGGTAAATCAGTTTGACTGATTTAGGTGCTCCTAATGCCAACTTTAAGTAAATTCTTTTTAATCTGACTTGGTGAAGTTAGTGGGAGGATTGAAATTAGTTGGATATTTTCTTCTCTTCGATTCTTTAATAAAATCCTCAAAAATTATTAGGTCCTAAAAATGATTAAGTTATATTGATAACTAAGTCATAGCCTCCCATTAAGTGAGTGATAATGAGTCCATTAGTTTAATAATCATTGGAGGCCCAAAGGCCTGGTGCTTATTGAGTAATGGAATTATCATTCTTAGTATGATAATTTGGTTTAAGTCTTTTTGATGGTGGTTAGGATGGCTGACCAAAGTCGGGCTTGATCATTTATTGGTCCGATTCACCAAATCAAATCATGTTAATGGTTGGACCTAACCAGATTTTTTCAGTGGAGGCCCAAGCCTACTGATTAGGTTCTGGGGCAAAATTAATTACTAGAAGTTGTTTAGAGAAACAACTGGTTATGAACCTACCCATAGATGCACATGGGTTGACCAACCAAAGTTGGGCTCGTGTGTAGTCTGTGTAGATTCTAGTACCCACTAAGGAATTAAAGTAATTCCTCGAATTAGAGGTTGAGGCTACCAATTCATAAAAATACTGGAAGAAATTTTAGACTAAAGTCCAAGTCTTTAGTATTAATAATTTATGTACTAATATAGGTCTGGTTTTTCTTTATGCAACTATGGCCACTACCCTATCCCTCCGATCATTATTAGATAATGACAAGCTCATGGGACCTAATTTTGATAGCTGGTATCGAAAACTAAAAATCATCCTTGAGCATGAGCAGATCCTTTATGTAGTAACGGATCCGACACCTGAGGAGCCAGCCCCGAACGTTAGAGGGACGGTCCGAGATACTTATCAAAAGTGACTCAACGATCGCACCACCGTTCGGTGCATTATGCTGGCGGTAATGAATGATGAGTTCAGCCACAGGTTCGAGAATGCCAAGCCACAAGAGATGCTTCAAATATTGAACGACTCTTTTGGCACGCCTGACAATGTTGAAAGGCACAAAACTAGTTGTGCTATTTTCAATGCTCGGATGAGGGATGGACCTTCAGTCACTGATCATGTACTGTACATGATCGAAATGATTGAGTGCCTAACTAAACTAGGCTTTCCCCTACATAAGCAGCTCGGTAAGGATGCTATCCTTAATTCATTGCCCAAGTCCTTCCTCTCCTTCCTTACTCATTTTCGGATGACAAAACCTGCAGTGAACTACCACGATTTGTTGGGGTTGCTACAGAACTTTAAGAAGGATCACCAGCTCCATAAGGAGTTGGTGAATGTTGTGGGAGGGTCTTCTTCTGATCATCGACCCTTTGAGAAAGGAAAGAAGAAGAACAAGAAGAAGAAGAATAAGAAGGTGCAGCTGCATGCTGGGACATCTACACAGGGTCAGACCAAGAAGTGCAAGCCCGACCAAAGCCAGGTGGAGTGCTTCTTTTGCAAGAAGCAGGGGGACTGGAAGAGGAACTGTCCTCTATACATTGCTTCCCTAGACCCGAACAGGCCGAAGAAGAAGCAAGGTACTTATATGATAACACCTTCCAACTTTTTTATTTGTGATATTACTGTCTGGGTATTGGATACCAGAAGCTCTTATCATATTTGCAATTTGATGCAGGGTCTGCAGGTCAGTAGGAGATTTGATGAAGGTGAGAGATTCCTGAACATTGGAGATGGAAGCAAAATTTCAGTTCTAACATTAGGAATCATGAACCTTGTAATCAATTCTCGAAAAATAATTCTGATTGAATGTCACTATTGTCCAAGCTTTTTATTAAATATTATTTCTGTAGGCCTTTCGGCCATGAACGGTTATCAATTTTTAATAAAAGAAAATATTTATAATATCATTTTGAATGGTATTACAATATTTGTTGGACAACTTAATAATAGAATTTACTTTCTATCACAACTTGTTAATGTGGTTCAAACCTTCGGTAAATACCCTAGAATAGATAATGTGTCAGATGTCTACCTTTGGCACTATAGGCTAGGTCATATCAATAAGAACAGGATAAACAGGTTGGCTCAAGAAGGAATTCTTGAAGTAGGTGATTATGAATCACTTCCAACCTGTGAGTCCTGTCTTCTTGGTAAAATGACCAAGTCACCTTTTACTGGAAAAGGTGAGCGAGCTAGTGAACTCTTGGCTTTGGTACATTCTGATGTATGTGGACCCATGAGCTCAAGTGCAAGAGGTGGATATTTCTACTTCATAACCTTCACAGATGACCTATCGAGGTATGGGTATGTCTATTTAATGAAGCATAAGTTGGAGTCATTTGAAATGTTCAAACTATTCCGAAATGAGGTAGAAAAACAAACTGAAAAGTGTATTAAAACTCTTCAATCTGATCGAGGAGGTGAATACCTTTCCAATGATTTTCTGACATATCTTGGGGAGAATGGGATTCTCTCTTAGTGGACTCCTCCTGGAACACCACAACATAATAGTGTATCTGAAAGGAGGAATCAGACCTTGTTGGACATGGTTTGATCCATGATGGGATTTGCTGGTCTGTCGATCTTCCTCTGGAGATATGCACTCGAATCGGCTTGTTACCTTCTAAATAGGGTTCCGAGTAAGTCTGTAACCAAAATGCCATATGAGATATGGATAGGACGTAAGCCAGTACTCTCGCACCTTAGGGTTTACGGGTGTCCGGCTTATGTTAAACATTTAATTATGGACAAGCTTGGACCTAGGTCTGACAAGTGTAATTTTATAGGGTACTCAAAAGAGACCAAAGGGTATTACTTCTACCTAGCTGATGAGCAAAAAATGTTTGTCAGCTTTAAGGCAATCTTTTTGGAAAAAAAGTTCTTGGTGAAGGGATTGTTGCTTCTAAGGTCGAACTTGACGAAGTTCGGCAGGTAAAAAAATCGAGACAAGTTGCTGAACCTGAACCGAATTTGGTTAGATCAGATCCGGAGCCCATTGTTCAAGCACCCTTAAGGCGATCTGGTAGAGTACCACGTCAACCGGATAGATACTATGGTTTCTTGGTCTGGGACGGCGATCCTATCAAACTTGATGAAAATGATAAAGATCCGATCACTTACATGGATGCAATGCAGAGACCCGACTCTGAGAAATAGCTGGAGGCCATGAAATCCGAAATGGAGTCCATGAAGGTCAATGATGTGTGGACATTGGTGGACCCACCCGAAGGAGTAAAACCCATAGGGTGTAAGTGGGTCTTCAAGAGGAAGAGAGGCATAGACAGAAAGGTGGAAACCTATAAAGCCCGTCTGGTTGTCAAGGGATATCGTCAATGTTATGGTATAGACTATGACGAGACATTTTCTCCTGTGGCAATGCTCAAATCCATTCGGATTATGCTTGCGATAGCTGCCCATCTGGACTATGAAATCTGGCAGATGGATGTGAAGACAGTTTTCCTAAACAGAGAGCTGAATGAAGAGGTGTGTATGATACAACCTGAAGGATTCACATCCACAGATGAGTCTAAGGTGTGCAGGCTACAGAGGTCGATTTATGGACTTAAGCAGGCATCACGAAGTTAAAACATACGTTTTGATAAGACGATCAAGATGTATGGCTTCGTTAAGAATGAAGAAGAGCCATGCATTTATAAGTGGGCTAATAGTCCAGTAGTAGTATTTCTTATATTGTATGTGGATGACATTCTCTTAATCGGGAATGATGTCCCTGCATTACAGGGAATAAAGATTTGGCTGTCATCACAGTTCTCCATGAAGGATCTGGGAGAAGCTTCCTACATCCTAGGGATGAGGATCTATAGGGATAGATCTAAAAGGTTGCTTGGTTTATCTCAGTCCACGTACATTGATACTATGCTGAAGAGGTTCAGCATGGAGAATTCCAAGAAAGGCTATCTTCCGATAGGCCATGAAATTTCTCTCTCGAAGAGGGATTGTCCGACAACACCTCAAGAGAGAGATCATATGGGTAGGATTTCATATGCTTTGGTAGTGAGATCTATCATGTACGCCATGACATGTACACGACCAGATGTGGCATACTAACTAGGGGTAGTGAGTAGATACCAATCTGATCCAGGGGAGAATCACTGGAAGGTTGTTAAAACCATCCTGAAGTATTTAAGAAATACTAAAGACCAGTGGCTTGTTTATGGTGAATCAGACTTGAGACTTATATGGTTTACAGACTCTAGTTTCCAGTCTGATCATGATGACAGCAAAAGTGTGTTGGGATTTATTTTTACACTTAGTGGTGGGGCTATCTACTGGAAAAGTTCTAAGCAGCACACAGTGGCTGATTCAGTTTTTGAGGCAGAGTATGTCGCTGCATCAGATGCTGCCAAAGAAGCGGTGTGGCTGAGAAAATTCATCACCGAGCTCGGAGTAGCACCCTCCCTTGTTGGTCCAGTTCTGCTCTACTGTGACAGCTCTGGAGCCATTGCTCAGGCGAAGGAACCAAAGGCACACCAGCGGACGAAGCATATTCTGCACCGCTACCATCTCATCCGAGAAATTGTGGATCGAGGTGACGTTGATCTTCAGAAGATCGATGGGAAGGAGAACCTGGTTGACCCATTCACTAAAGCCATTGCGGTGAAGGAGTTCGACAACTACAAGTCGAAGATGGGTATTAGATACTGCACCGATTGGCTTTAGGCCAAGTGAGAGATTGTTGGGAATAGTGTCCCAAAGCCAATCGTCAGCCTGTTGACGGTTGTGCTCATTTTTGTATTGTACATGAATTATGAATTAATAAAAATTATTTTGGCTTTTTTCATCACAAAATGTTTCATCTTCTAATGAACTCCTATGTTGTGGTGAAGTCCTTAGGACTATTTAGACTCGACAAAAGAGGATTTATCGTTTAGTCCTTAAATCTGTTCACGACCAAATGATACGTTGTTATCAAGGATGATAACGTTTATCAAACATAGGTCATTGTGTGCCATATAGGTTGGTTTTTCTTTTAACCAATGAGTGTGAAGACACTGATATGGCATACAGGTGAGATGTAAGGGTACATCTGCACTGAACGTGACCGACTCCGGAGCTATTTCTGCTGTCAAGATTTACTCCGATGGAATATAGGTATAAATATCCCTCCGATCTGAGACCACCATAGTGACTTGTAAACAACTCACTACACTTAGGCACTGGACTACCTGAATTTTTAATTCAGTGACGGAAGGCTGCTGGGTGTAGTCAAGTACTTGACTTGTCGGTGCGTGTGTCAAGATGGAATTGACCACTTCAGTTTAGGAGCTGTGTATAGTTGTATTTCAATTTAGCAAAACCTTAGCCAGGATAGTCCTTGTGAGGAGTCACAGGACTGTTTGAGTTGAGCACGATTTGGATGATCTGATCAGGGTTGACAATTTAACCCTGAGTCATCCTAAACACAGAGGTCAAAAGGATGAATTATACAGTAACCATATTCATGTAGGTTCTAAGTGTTGCAATTGCGACCATTCGACCTATCCGGTTGTCAGGTACCATTGCTAGATGGTCACTTCGATTAGTACAGAAATTGGTTCCTGTGCTACCGGCTTGGTTCGAACCTGCGAGGTCACACACATTAGAGGTTCTTATCTAATCTGATGGCTGATGTAGAATCTACATATTTGGGACTCAGTGATCGAGAATCAAGATTCTCTGATCACGAGTTCCACACATTATGGGTACCGGGATCAAGGTTGGGATTTTTCGATCAGGTTTACATATCGATGAATTCTGATGCCCGATTACCCATCGGATTTGGACTCAATATTTATGAGAGGTTTAATTAGTGATTTGATCACTAATTAACTCAATTTGATTGAGTAATTATTTTTGGATCAAGTCCAATTGAATTGGATTCAGTTGGGTTTGACCCGATTAAGTTAAGAGTTGACCTAATCGTCGAGATGGTTTGGTCCCTGATTTGATCAAGGGTTGGGCTTAGTCAATTTCTGATCTGATTAGGATTTTATTAAGTCTAATTAAGCCTAATTAAGTTGGGTTGAAATTAGTCTAATTGGACCTAACTTATTTGGTTCAATTAGGTTGGTTTAAATAATTAAACCACCTTGACCCAATCTCCATGCTTCACCTCACTTTCATTGCACCCATTTGGATTCATGAGAAGGAACTTCTCATGAATGTTTTCCTCACACCAAGCCCTCTCCACACCCCACTTTAATGTACCAAATGGATGGATAAGGATGATTGGTTGGCCATTCAAATTCAAAATAAAGTTTGAATTTGAATGGAAAATCAATCTTTGCACCTTATCCCTTTTTTTACACCCGATTTATTACATGAGAAAAGGTTTCTCATGAAATCACTCCATGCATAATTTAAGCCAGGCCTCACGCCTTTAGTGGATAAGGGATGAGTTGGTATCTATTTGAATTCAAAATTTGATTTGAATTCAAATGTGCAATTACTCATCTTTATCCTTTCTTTTGGATAAGATGTTTGACATTGTTATAAAAGGAGGATAAGAGTGGGGCATGCAAGAAGAAGTTTTTTGGAAAAAAATTTTGGGGCATGAGAAGTCTTGTGCATGAGAAGGAAGTCCATATCCTTCCAAGAGAAAAAGAAAGAAAAGAAAAAAAAGTGGGTGCAAGGTTTCCGGTGAGTTTCTTAGAGTTTTAGCCTGAGGTTCGGGAAGTGAGAAAGTGAGCTACGAGTGTCGTGAGCCCATAAAATCTCAGAGAGATCTTCAACACCCTCTCAAGCATGTCTATTGATGATCCAGAGAGTTTGAAAAATTGATAGACATCGATCGAAGGAGTTCGATTAGCATCCACCGTCAAAAGGGCTCTACAACGAGCTAGCACTCGTGAGGAGTCGATCAGATCGAAAACTTTATGTGGATGATCTGTAGAGGCCAGACATGCTGTGTGGCTATGTTGTGATGATCAAACTCTTCCGACGGTGATCAGATTATGGCGATCTACTACCCACACAAAGGTATTGTGTTCTAAGCACATTACAGTAAAGTGTTTACTGTTCGAATTTGAAATTCAAATTTAAATGAATGCATGCTATATATCATATTTAGATCCTAGTGTAGGATAAATTTTTATTAATTAATTAGATTAATTAATACTTTCCACTGTAAAATCATAATTTTAAAAAAATTTTAAAATTACCATTTTACCCCTGTACTGAATTTTCCCCACAACAATATCATATCATATGCAACTACCATGAAAAAAAATATGTTGAGGTGCGAAGAGTAGACTCCACGGACAACGTGGCAGACTCACTGACAAAGCAATTAAGTCAACCGAAAATAGAAATCCACCTTGAGAAGATAGGACTTAGATTAGTGGCCAATTGGCTTTAGTCCTAGTGGAAGATTGTTAGATGTATATCGTAGAAGCTAATATAGCTGACACATTGTAATAAAACTAAGATATAATTTTATACTTAATATATTGATTTGATTAATAAAAGGGCATGTTTATTTTTTATTCAAGTGTGATGTATCTCTGAATCATCCATAGAATTAACTTTCAATACATATTCATAAAGAGTTAAAAATTAGAAATATATATTTAATTCTTAAATATTATCGATTATAGTATCATCATAAGGATGATGATTGATCTAGATAGACCGACCACAGATTGCTTCTTTCAAGGTAGATGAGTCTCAGATCTATAGTATAGAGAAACTGGACGACGAGTGCGGATAGTTGTTAGAGAATAACTAGTACTGAGCGTGACCATACGAGAGATCATTTAGATTTTTATTCAATCACTGGTGATTGTCTTGATGCTGTAGTTGTGTAAATATTCTTTGACCTGAGATTGTACTATTACTCACAGTGAGGCTGCTGGAGTTTGATTGACACATGAATATAGATCTCAATGAGCTCTTGTAGTGGATGTTGGCGATAGTTGGTCCACTATAGGAGTTGGATATGCATCAAAATGAGATCTATCGACCTTGATAGAGGAGTAGTCTCATGAAATTTGAGAAGCTAAGTTCGAGAATCTGTAGCCACAGTAGTATAATTGGTGGAAAAGAGTTTTCATAGAAATCATAATTAGACTTAAGCTAATCAAATCTATCATATGACTGATATTGAGGTTTGACGATTTATCCATGATCTGCAATCTAGTCGGAACTCATGATAGAGGGACTGAATCACATATTAACTGCACTTAGAGGTTCATTTTAGTTCTACTAGGTTGTCACTACATACTGCTAGATGTCACTAGTGGATTGTGAGAGCTCACTAAGATTGTTCTGGATCGACAATCCTTAATGAGTTAGAGTGAAATTGTTCCGATCCATTAAAAAAAGTTTTAATGATACTTTGATAGAGATCATTGTATGTCTCACTACTAGATAGAATTGAACCTATGGGGTCACACAACAAAGAGATTAGGTCTAAAATTAGCAATTGAACTTTGAAGTGTCAATTGGGTTTAGAGAAATCCGATTGGATTCAAGATAACTTTACTAGCATATAGTTGGAACCAATTTCTCTTTTTATTTAAAATTTTATTTGATAAGATAATTAAACATAATTACCTACTAATAACCTAAATGAATAAGATTCATTGAACTCCAATTATTGGATGTTTAAGGTTTTGGATCATATGAAATAAAGGTGCAAGTCCCTTATTAATTTTCTTGATAGTTATTATGGGGCGTCACCTTGATTGGATCAAGTTGGGCATGTCCTATAATTAGAGGGCCTTTTGATTTCATATAAGGTATCCCTTGGATGCAAAAGAGGGTGTGAATAATTGGGTGCAAGGGCTCTAAGAGTTGGCACCTAACAGGATTCCTAATGGAAGTTAAATAACTTAAGTTATTAGGAAACCTAATGCAAATGGGACCTATATTATGAGATTGAATAGGATTCAATCATTTTGCCTATTTAAAGGCACCTCCCCTAAGGTCCCAAGGCATCCAAACCAGCAGCCCCATGCCTCTTAGGAAGACCCCCACACCCTCTCTTCTCCTCCCCTTCTCTTCTCCCTTGGGCATCCCACACGCCCCACCTTGGGTGTCCCATCTCTTCACGCCCATAAGGGCCTTGCCGTCTCCTCTTGTGTGCTGGTTCCTAATATTTGGTAGCAGTTTAAATCAAGAGAGAAAGGCAAGAGAAGAAGAGAAAAAGAAGATCAAGGAAAGAGATCAAGTATTGATCACGATCTAGGCTTCATTCAAATTTAGCAAGCTAAATTTTCTTAGAAAAGAAAATTCAACTTGAAGAGGGCTATTCCAGACTGATCTCGAGTGGATACTTGCAGAGATCAGATATTTATACGATCAAAAAAAAATTTTTTCTCTTTCAGATCCAGATTTGAAGAAAAGAATTACGAAACAGGTATGTGATTTGATCACAATATGAATTTTAGCATATGTCAATTTCAGCATATGAATTAGATTCTTGTGGTTTAATATTTTTATGCATGCATGATTCAGATTAAAAGTATTTTAATCTTATATTCTACTATGGTATTTAAAAAATAAAATTTTAAAAATCAAGTCTATATAAAAGTAGTTGAATGATACTCATGCATCCCTGAGATCAATTGGAACAAGTTCTATTATTCAATAGGGATGTATCCAATCAATCCAAAACCAATCTAATTGAATCCAATTCAATTAGACCTAATCCAATTCCTATTGCTCAATCAAATTAAACCAATTAATAATTATATTATTAATTAATTATTTTTTTTAATTTATCAATTATTAGTAAATTATTTATTACAATTTTTACATAGGATTAATCATCAATCACATTGAAAATTAAACTCTTCAACGATTCATAATTATCGATCAGCCATTTGATCAGATATGTACTTCTATGTATGTGACTCCACAGGTTTGAACCTAAGTCGGTAACACAAGAATAATTCTTGTACTAATCGATGTAACCATCTACCAATGGGACCTGACATCCAGATAGGTCGAATGTATATCTAGCAACACTCTAGAACCCATGTGGATATAGTTACCGTATACTTCATCCCTTTGACACTTGATGCTTAAAGATGACTTTGGATTAAATTGTCAATCCAAGATGAGTGGTCCACATTGTATCTCAACCTCAAAAATTTTATGACTCTTCACTAGAACTACTTTGGCCAAAGTTTTGCTGAATTGAAACATAGTGATACATCATCTCCAATTTTACTTGGAGCGGTCAATCTCATATTGACTTACACTCAAACTTCACAAGTACTTGACTGTACCCAGAAATCTTCCATCATCGAATTAGAAATTCAGATAGTCCAACACCAAAGCACAGTGAGTTGCTTGCAAGTCACTGAGGTAGCCTCAGGTTTGAGGGAAACTTATACCTATATCCCATCACAGCAGCCTTTAACAGCAGAGTGCTCCGAAAGTGATCACGTTCAGTGAAATATACTCCTACATATCACCCATATGCCATATTCGTATCACCACACATCTTGGTTAAGAGGACAACCAACTAATATGGCACACAACGACCTACACTCGATACAATTATCATCCTTATAATAATTGTATCATTTAGTCGCGAGCAGGATTTAAGAACCATATGATAAATTCTTCTTTATCATTTTGATAGTAGTTCTAAGGACTTCATCATAACATATGAGTTCTATTTTGGAAGATGTATTTCTTACGATGAATCTGCCAGATAATATTTATTATTTTATAATTCATATACTTGTATGTAGTTGTATATAGCACAATCATCTACAATTCAGATGATTGGCTTTAGGATATATTTTCTAACAACTCTCACTTGGACTAAAACCAATCAGATCAGTATCAAATATCTATCTTCCATTTTAAATCATTGAACTCTTTAGATTCGATTGCTCTAATCAATGGGTCGGTCAAGTTCTCCTTTCGATCGATGTTCCTAAGGTCGACTTTATTTTGATCCCATCGAATAAGGTGATTGCAATGTAGAAAGTATTTGGTTCTTTGATGAAACATCAATTCTTTTGCTTGAGCTATGGTTCCAGTAGTGCTGTCAATACAGAAGTACTGGACTATCAATGGCGGGCGCCTCTCCAAGCTCGCTGACGAACTTTCATAACTAAACAACTTCTTTATCAACATCAAATGCCACAAAGAATTCTGTATTGCAAATAAAATTGGCTACTAAATACTGCATGGAACCTTTTCAGCATATCGCTCATCTTTTTAGGATTAAAAAATAATCTGGCATAACTTTATCATTTCGATTCGACTTGAAACTGAAATCAACATTCTACAAGTTTTTAGTCAGACACTTTATAAATGAGCCATGGGTCTTTAGTATTTCATAAATACTTAAGAATGATTTTCATAAGCCTCCAAACTTTTATGGAGAACGGAGATGACAACCAAGCTTTTACTCTCTGTAATATAGGAATGTCATTCTCGATTAAAAAAATTTTATCCAAACAATACAAAGAATACTTTTATAAAATTAATAGCCCATTTGTATATACAGGATTCTACTTCGTTCTCAACGAAACCATACATTTAAAATATATATTCCAACTTCAAGAAGTTTGATTCAATCCAAATGGACTTGAAGATTGCCACAAGAAAAACTTCTCTTCATAGTCAACACTATAACTTTGATGAAATTCTGTGACAATCAGACAGAATTAATAGGTCTCCATCTTTCCATCTACATCTCTTATCCATCTAAAATTCACTCACATCTTATGGGTCTTATACCTTCAGGTGAATCAATGAATGTCCATACATCATCGATCTTCATGGACTTCATTTCATATATAATAGCTCCAAACCACTTCTCAAAGTTAGATCCCAGTATTACATCTACATGGAAGATCAAATCTCCATTTTGAACCTAAAAATTGAAGTATCTGTTCGACTGATACGGTACTCTATTGTATCTACTCAAGGATGCCTTTACATCGGGCTTCGAATTTGATCTAATCAGCTCCGATTCTGTTGGTTTGTGTCAGAGTTGGTTCCTCTACCTATCAAGCTTCACCAAGCTTACTCTTAACGACATCAGTTCCTTCACCAAAGAATTTTTTTTTTGAAAAGAATGCCTTAAGATTCATGAACATCTCATGTCCATCAGAAAGATAGAAGAAATATCTTTAATATAATATTTATCAGATCAAGATCCAAGTTAGTTGATTTGTGAATATTTCATGTAAGTTCGACACCCCAGACCCTAAGGTAAAAGAGTATCGAATTACCTAAGTCCATATCCCATATGGAGTTTTGGTGATCGATTTGCTCAGAATGTTCTTGAGCACATATCAAGTAATCTTTAAAATATAAGCTCAGGCAGATCAGCAAATCCCATAGTGGATCAAACCATGTCTAACAAGGTTCAATTCTTCCTTTCAGACATCTTTTTTAAATAGTGATGTCCCAAGAGAGGTCCATTAAAAGAGAATCTAATTTTCTCTAAGATATGTCAAAACTTACTGTAAAGGTATTCACTTCATCAGTCTAATTGATGAGTTATAATACTCTTTGCAGTTTATTTTCTACCTAATTATAGAATCATTTAAATATTTCAATCGACTCAGATTTATGTTTCATAAGTAAAACGCACCCATGCCAAGATAGGTCATCAGAGATTTTAATGTAGTAAAGCTCTAATTTGGTACTTAAGTTCATGAGTGTAAATACATCAATATGTATCAAACTCGAAATATCATTGGCTCATTCACCCTTTCCAATAAAAGATGAATAAGTCAACTATACCAAAAGTAGGCTTCAATGACATTGTCTAATCTAGGATGCTAGTTAGATGTGTACTTTACACTAACAGACTATGATACCAAATTTATATCATTTTTAATGATCTATATATTATTATAGTATCATTCACAATGATATCACAATAATCATATTTATTGACAATGTCAATAAGATTGGACAATAGTGACAATTACTTAAAATAATATTTTTAGGGTTGAAAATAAGTTCGATGATTCTTAATGTTGCGATTGGAACAGACCTCCATCTCTTATATTTAGGAGTCTCTTGCCATTTTCAAACCTTCTACTATCCTAAACTCTTTTGTAACTACTTGCAAATATGACTTATACTATCAATATCCTATATTCAGATAGTAGTATTACCAATAGAGAAACTTCAAAGAATTATCACATAATATTTTGACTAGCAACCATTTACTGATTTCTCTTTTAAGCCTGTTTAGGTTAGCCTGAGGCTTCTTGATCAATTTGTCCAAAAATTATACTCAACTTCTGATACTGACAATCAAATTTAGGTCTGATAACATTTTCACTATCTAACAATGAACAGAGTGACAATATTCTACCCATTTTTGAAAAGAGAACAATTGACCTATTAGTATATGAACTATTTTAAGCCTAAAAATTTAGACTTCAATCTAAAGGTTCTCCACTATTTTATATGAATTGATAGCCTCTACCTCCAATCCAAAAAATTATTTTAATTCCTTAGCGGGTGTTAGAATCCACACAGACTGCATTCAGGCCCGAGTGTGGCTCGACCAACCCTAGTGCATCCATGGATAGGTTAATAACTAATTATTTCTCTAAATAATTTTTAATAATCAGATTTTGCCCCAGACATCTCTTTAGCAGGCATTTGGTGCCTCCACTAAAAATTTTGGTTAGATCCAATCATTAACATGACAATATCAAGTGCATCCAACAAATAGATTTTTAGGCCCGAGTGTGACTCGACCAATTTGAGCAATGATCAGAAGGTACAATAAGATGGTCATATAATGGATGATAATTCCAACACGTAATAGACACCAGGTATGTGGCGCCTCTAATACCTATTTGAAATATTGGACTCATTATCATGCACCTTAATAGGAGGCTATGATCTAGTTATCCTCATAACTAGCTCATTTTATGGACCTAATAATTTAAAAGATTTGATTAATTTATTTTATTAAATATTAGTCGATGTACAAGTTATAAATGCTCCCACTGACTTCACCAAGTAATGAAAGGATTACTGACTAGTGGGTCCAACCGGTATGTTGTAGATTCTCCCACTGACTTTACCAAGTCATAAGAAGGATTAAAGACAAGTCGGTCCAGGGCACCTAATTCAGTCATACTGATTAACCTTAACAATATGGGTCAACTCGAGTCACCTAATGATCTAATCAGCCTAATGACTCGGGCTCAACCTTTGAGCCTTAATCAAGATCCATTTGGTTTTATCAAAGACATGGACTCAACCTTCTACAACTATTGTATTCGATCTAGAGTACTCTTGACCTAATCTAAATTAACTATTGGTTAGATTTGATCAACTACTCTTTTTAGTGTATTAGATCTTTGATTGTAACCTTAGGTCTAACCTAATTAAAAGGATTTGATTTGAGCTAACCTATAACCCATGTTTTATGCAATGTCATTAGATCTTTAATCATTATTCTAGATCTAAAATATATTTCTTAATTCTCAATTAAGTATAACATTAACATGGGTTAAGCTTATTAATTAAAATAATTTCAATTTTTTAAAATAATTTTACATTAACATGGGTTAAGCTTATGTAAAATTTTTTTGGTCTGAAAACTAGGTCGGCTCACCTCTGAACTGAGTTGACTCACTTCAGTGGGTTGACTAAGTCTAATACTTGATTGACTAACTAATCATGAATAGTAACCATTACTATTTAGTCTGAGATAACTAAATCAGATCAGTCAGTACTGAATCGATAAAAATAGAAGACTAGATCGACTCAGTTCAAAATTAGTCGGCTCAGTTGGTGTGCCAACAAGTATCATATAGTTTCAGATCTAAAAATTCTCTCATAAACTGAAATAAAATTAATTAAAATAAACTTTAGATCATATCTAAATATTTTATAATTTTAAATTTTATTTTCATGATTAAAATAATTTTAATCATGTAGATTAGATGATGTGCTTTTCATACAACTATGAGTTGTATCATATACAACAAATCTTAGGGTTTCAACATCTAGGGTTTTGCAGAAAAGTAAGTTTTTTTCTTTTATTTTTTTCTTCATGAGACCTCACAGTGGCATCCCTACACATCATGAAGAGCATCTAATTAAATGAAAAGAGAGGATCATATAATCCTACTTGCTCCTATGACTGGATGGCCTGGTGGTTACCAAATCTGAGTACTTTGCTACTCAGAACATCTAATATAATTCACGTATCGTATATGCAAAAATTTAGATCAAATCTAAATTGTATTAGATCTAATTTTCCATTAGATCATACCTAAAATTAGATCATAACACATCTCATGCATTGCAAAATCTAGATTTCAACTCTACATGCATATATGTTCATGTCATAATGAACCTGGCTCTGATACCATTTGAAGGGAAGCATGTGGGTGATGTGCATGTATTTTTAAAATTTTATAGTGAAACATATATAGATTAAATAATTTAATCTACAATGCATGCATAGATCAAATCTAAATCACCATATAGGATCTATGACATAAACTAATACGCATGTATACACATATGAAATCTAAAATTCAGCAAGTATAGATCATATCTAATTTATATTTAGATCATATTTAAATATTAATTGAAATCAAAATCTCATACCTAAGCATGGGTAGTAGATCACCATATTTGAAATCTATGGTAGTTGGTTCTTAATGATGCTTGGCAGCCGCACACGCATCCGGCCTCTATAGGTATCCACATGAAGCCCTTGTGCTGATCGATCTCCCCGAAGTGCTAGCTTGTGAGAACACTATCCTTTGGCTGATCTAAGAAAAATATAATAAAGATGAAGAATAAAAGGACTCTCTCCTTTTCTTTCTGAATCCATGCATTTGATCTCTACAATAGAGATCAAGAGAAGAACCCTTACTTCTCAATTTCCACGCATAAGAGAGAACATTTTTCTCTTCCTTTCACACCCTTAAGAAGAACTTTCTTCTTTTATTTTTCATGATAAAAATCAGATCTAATCTAATTTTTTATGCTAAAAATTATAAGAGATCTTGAGCTCTAGAAGAATCCAAAGGAGAGACCCAAGAGAAATATCGTTCTTCTCTCTTCTTCTCCCTTTTTCTCCTTGATCTAGAACTTCAAGAAGCCCCAAATATCCAACCAAATTTTTTTGGCATTTTTTTCTAAATTTTTATATTAAAAATTAGATTTAATATAATTTTTTTCTTTAAAAAAATAAAAAAAATCTGAAAGAAGAACTCCTTCTTCAAGGCTCGCACAAGAAAGAAGACCCATCTTCTTCCTTGATCTAGAACTCTAGAAAGCCCAAAATACCCAATCAAATTTTTTTGATATTTTTTTTTCAAATCCTAACATTAAAAATTAAATATAATCTAATTTTTATCTTGAAAAAAAATTAAAAAAAAAATCTGAAAGAAAAACTCCTTTTTCTTCAAGGCTATGCACAAGAAAGAAGACCCTTCTTCTTCCTTGATCTATTTCTCTTTGGGAAAAACTTTTATTCTCTAATTATCTGCCATAAAACCAGCAGAAGAAGTCCTCTTTAATGCCCAACAACCAGCAATAAAAGATTTCAAAAAACCCTTCAAGAGGGGAGGAGAAGAGGGGCCTTGCACATGGGTTGTGGAGAATATATATCACATGGGTTAGTTTGGATTTAGTCCTATTCCAAATAGGATTCAAGATCTTTATCAAATTCTAACTAATTCTTGGATCCAATCCAAACTAACTTAAAAATTAGTTATAACAAACTAACTAATTGGATCCTAGTCCAATTATGAAACATATTAGGCTCCAATCGATTTTGGAACTAGTTAGATTAAAATTCCATTGATCTAGGGATTGATTCTTGATGGAGATCAAGAAAGCTATTTGAAAATAGGACTTGATCCAATCAAACCTATTATCCAATTGGGTTAGAACCAATTCAAGTCTATATAAAAATAGTTGAATCGTACTCATGCATTCCTAAGATCAATTGGAACAAGTCCTATTATTCAATAGGGATGTATCCAATCAATCCAAAACCAATCTAATTGAATCCAATTCAATTAAATCTATTCCAATCCCTATTGCTCAATCAAATTAAATTAATTAATAATTATATTATTAATTAATTATTTTTTTAATTTATCAATCATTAGTAAATTATTTATTGCAATCTTTGCATAGGATTAATCATCAATCACATTGATAATTAAATTCTTCAACGATTCATAGTCGTTGATCAGCCATTTGATCAGATAGGTACTTCTATATGTGTGACCCCATAGGTTTGAACCTAAACCAGTAACACAAGAATAATTCTTGTACTAATCAATGTAACTATCTAGCAATGAGAGCCGACATTCGGATAGGCCGAATGTATGCCTAACAATACTCTAGAACCCATGTGGATATAGTTACCGTATAATTCATTCCCTTTGACAATTGATGCTCAAGGACGACTTTGGGTTAAACTGTCAACCCAAGATGAGTGATCCACATTATGTCTCAACTTCAAAAATTCTGTGACTCCTCACTAGGACTACTTTAGCTAAAGTTTTGTTGAATTGAAATACAGTGATGCATCATCTCCAATTTTACTTGGAGTGATCAATCCCATCTTGACTCGCACTCAGACTTCACAAGTACTTGACTGTACACAAAAATCTTCCATCATCGAATTAAAATTTTGGATAGTCTGGTACCAAAGCATAGTGAGTTGCTTGCAAGTCACCAAGGCAGCCTCAGGTCCACAGGACACTTATACCCATATCCCATCACAGCAGCCCTTGATAGTAGAGTGCTAAGAAAGAGGTCACACTCAGTGAAATATACTCCTACATATCACCCATATGCCATACCTACGTCACCACACATCTTGGTTAAAAGGACAATCAATTAATATGGCACACAATGACCTACACTCGATACAATTATCATCCTTGTAATAATTGTATCATTTGATCACGAGCAAGATTTAAGAACCACATGATAAATCCTCCTTTATCAATTTAGTAGTAGTTCTAAGGACTTTATCATAATATATAAGTTATATTTTGAAAGATATATTCCTTATGATAAATCTGCCAGATAATATTTATCGTTTTATAATTCATATACTTGTATGGAGCACAATCATCTACAACCTAGATGATTGGCTTTAGGATATATTTTTTAACAATTCTCACTTGGACTAAAGCCAATCAAATCGGTATCAAATACCCATCATCCATTTTAAATCATTGAACTCTTTAGATCCAATTGCTCTAGTCAGTGGGTCGGTCAAGTTCTCCTTTCGATCGATCTTTCTAAGGTCGACTTTATTTCGATCCTATCGAATAAGATGATTGCAATGCAGAAAGTATTTGGTTCTTAGATAGAATATCAATTCTTTTGCTTGAGCTATGGCTTCAGTAGTGCTATCAATACAGAAGTACTGGACTATCAATGGATGATGCCTCTCCAAGCTCACTAACGAACTTTCATAACTAAACAACTTCTTTATCAGCATCAAATGCCATAAAAAATTCCATATCACAAATAAAATTGGCTGCTAAATATTGCATGGAACCTTTCTAGCATGTCATTCATCTTTTTAGGATAAAAATATAATCTGACACAACTTTGTCATTTCAATTCGACTAGAAACTGGAATCAATATTCTAGAAATTTTTAATCAGACTCTCCATAAATGAGTCATTGGTCCTCAATATTTCATAAATACTTAAGGATGGTTCTCATAACCCTCCAAATTTTTATGGAGAATGAAGATGACAGTCAAGCTTTTACTCTCTGTAATGTAGGGACGTCATTTCCGATTAAGAGAATTTCATCCAAACAATACAAAGAATACTTTTATAAAATTAATATCCCATTTGTACATATAGAATTCTGCTTTGTTCTCAATGAAACCATATGTTCAAAATGTATATTCTTACTTTAAGAAGTTTGATTCAATCCAAATGGACTTGAGGATTGCCACAAGAAAAACTTTTCATCATAGTCAACACTATAACTTTGATGAAATCTTTTGGCAATCAGACAAAATTAATAGGTCTTCACCTTTCTGTCTGCACCTCTTATCTATCTAAAATCCATTCACACCTTATGGGTCTTATCTCTTCTGATGAATCAATGAATGTCCATACATCGTCGATCTTTATGGACTTTATTTTAAATTTGATAGCTCCAAACCACTTCTCAAAGTTAGATCCCGATATTGCAGCCATATGGAAGATCAAATCTTCATCCCGAACCTAAAAATCGAAGTATCTGTTCGGCTGATATGGTACTCTACTGTATCTACTCAAGGATGCCTTTATATCAGGCTCTGAATTTAATCTAATCAGCTCTGGTTCTATTGGTTTGTGTCAGAGTCAATTCCTCTACCTATCAAGCTTCACCAAGCTTACTCTTAATGGTATCTGTTCCTTCATCAAAGAATTTTTTTTTTAAAAAGAATGCCTTAAGATTAATGAACATCTCATATCCATCAGGAAAGTAAAAGAAATATCCTTAACATAATATTTATCAGATCAAAATCCAAGTTAGTCGATTTATGAATATTTCATGTAAGTTCGACACCCCAGATCTTAAGATAAGAGAGTATCGAATTATCCAAGTTCATATCTCATATAAAGTTTTGGTGACCAATTTGCTCAGAATATTTTCGAGCACAAATCAAGTAGTCTCTAAAATATAACCTCAGGCAAACCAGCAAATCCCATAGTGGGTCGAACCATGTCTAATAAGATTCAATTCCTCCTGTCAGATATCTTTTTTTTAATAGTGATGTCCTAAAAGAGGTTTATTAAGAGATAATCTAATTTTCTCTAAGACATGTCAAAACTTACTGTAAAGATATTCACTTCATCAGTCTAATTGATGAGTTATAATACTCTTTGTAGTTTATTTTCTATCTCATTACAGAATCGTTTAAACATTTCAATCGACTCAGATTTATGCTTCATAAGTAAAATGCACCCATGCCAAGATAGGTCATCAGAGATTTTAATAAAATAGTAAAGCTCTCTTCTGGTACTTAAGTTCATGAGTGCAAATATATCAATATGTATCAAACTCGGAACATTATTGGCTCATTCACCCTTTCTAATAAAAGATGAATAAGTCAACTATACCAAAAGTAGGCTTCAATGATATTGTCTAATCTAGGATGCTAGTTAGATATGTACTTACACTAACAGGCTATGGTACTGAGTTTATATCATTTTCAATGATTTATATATTATTGTAGTATCATTCACAATGATATCATAATAATCATACTTATTGACACCATCAATAAGATTAGACAATAGTGACAATCACTTAAAATGACATCTTTAGAGTTGAAAATAAGTTCGATGATTCCTAATGTTATGACTAGAATAGATTTCCATCTCTTACATTTAGGAATCTCTTGCCATTTTCAAATCTTCTACTATCTTAAAGTCTTTTGCAACTATTTGTAAACATGACTTGCATTATCGATATCCTATATCCAGATAGTAGTATGACCAATAGAGAAACTTCAAAGAATTATCACATAACATCTTGATTAGCAACCAGTTGCTGATTTCTCTTTTAAACCTGTTTAGGTTAGCCTGAGACTTCTTGATCAATTTGCCCAAAAACTATACTTAACTTCTGATACTGGCTGTTGGTGCAAAAATTTGCTTACGCCGGAGAAGCTGGAGTTGCGGTCGCCACCGGGACCTGCAAAAAAAGTCTAAACCAGAGGTGGGGTTGCTCCGGCAAGACCCTCCAACGCTCAAGTCAGTTCTCTGCCTCAACGAGAATGGAATGCTCAAACAAAAATTTTAGCAGAGTTTCTAGGTAAAAATGAGAGCTTATAGAATAACGTATCTGGGGTTCCCCCTTTTATAGATGGAGGGAGCAACAAACTGATAGCGATGTCTGTAACCATCTGGCAGTGGGTCGCCCAGAGTCAGGAGGAGTTTGTTGCAGAGAGTAGTGGGGTGGACCCGTGGCTATCATCGGGGCGTGACACGTGGAGTGTGCCACGAGGAGCGGAGCGGCATCCGTTGTCGTGACTTGCCAGAGAATGGAAGAATCACGCGGTATCCGTCGCAGGAAGTGGAGCAGGACCGTGGCCATTATTACGGCCTGCCAGGGAGTGATGGAGCTGCGTGAAATCCATCGCAGGAGGTGGAGTAGGGTCGTGGAGTGATGGAGCCATGTGGAATCTGCCACAGGGAGTGGAGCAGAATCGCGGCTGTTACTGTGGCACGCCAGGGGGTGAAGGTCTGCCGGCTGAAGTCCGACTGGAGTGTCTGGTGGAGAGGGGTAGTTAGCCATCTGTCTGAGAGGAGCTCGAAATCCAGCTTTCGAAGGAGTTCGGATGGAGTCTTCCTTCAGTCACAGCCGGGGGTGGAGTCCGGCTCCCGTAAGGGTCTGGGCGGAGCTCTCCCACAGTCGGAGATGAGGCCCGGCTCCCGTAGGAGCTCGGAAGAAATCCACCTGTAATCAGAGTCAGGGATGAAGTCCGGCTCCCTTAGGAGTCCGGACGATGTTTACCTGCAAGAGAGGTCACAGACGGGGCCTGGCTTTCGTAGGAGTTCGGGCAGAGTTTCCTTGCTATTGGAGTCGTGGGCAGAGTCCGACTCCCGTAGGAGTCCGGACGAAGCTCGCCAGCAATTGAAGTTGAGGATGGAGTCCAGCTCCCGTAAGAGTCCGAGCGGGGTCTTCCTGTATTGGAGTCGTGGGCGGAGTCCGGCTCCCGTAGGAGTCCAGACGAAGTCTGTCTGCAGTTGAAGTTGAGGATAGAGCCCGGCTCCCGTAGGAGTCTGGGCGGAGTCTTCCTACAGTTGGAGTCGTGGGCGGAGTTCAGCTCCCGTAGGAGTCCGGACGAAGCTCACCAGCAGTTGAAGTTGAGGACGGAGCCCGGCTCCCGTAGGAGTCCGGGCGGAGTCTTCCTGCAGTTGGAGTCGTGGGCGGAGTCCTGCTCCCGTAGAAGTCCGGACGAAGTCTGTCTGCAGTTGAAGTTGAGGATGGAGTCCGGCTCCCATAGGAGTCCGGGCAGAGTCTTCCTGCAGTTGGAGTCGTGGGCGGAGTCCGGCTCCCGTAGGAGTCTGGACGAAGCTCGCCAGCAGTTGAAGTTGAGGATGGAGCCCGGCTCCCATAGGAGTCCGGGTGGAGTCTTCCTGCAGTTGGAGTCGTGGGTGGAGTCCGGCTCCCGTAGGAGTCCGGACGAGGCCTGTCTGCAGTCGGAGTTGAGGATGGAGTTCGGGCGGAGTCTACTTGCAGTTGGAGTCATGGGCGGAGTCCGGCTCCCGTAGGAGCCCGGGCGAAGCTCACCAGCGGTTAATGTTGAGGACGGAGCCCGACCCCCGTAGGAGTCCGGGCGGAGTCTACTTGCAGTTGGAGTCATGGGCGAAGTCTGGCTCCCTTAGGAGTCCGGACGAGGCCTGTCTGCAGCCGGAGTTGAGGATGGAGCCCGGCTCCCGTAGGAGTCCGGGCGGAGTCTACTTGCAGTTAAAGTCAGGGGTGAAGTCTGGCTCCCGTAGGAGTTTGGACGAAGCTTACCAGCGGTTGAACTTGAGGACGGAGCCCGACCCCCGTAGGAGTCCGGGCGGAGTCTACTTGCAGTTGGAGTCATGGGCGAAGTCCGGCTCCCTTAGGAGTCCGGACGAGGCCTGTCTGCAGTTGGAGTTGAGGACGGAGTCCGGCTCCCGTAGGAGTCCGGGCGGAGTCTACTTGCTGTTGGAGTCATGGGCAGAGTCCGGCTCCCGTAGGAGTCCGGACGAAGTCTGTCTGCAGTTGAAGTTGAGGACGGAGTCCGGCTCCCGTAGGAGTCCGGGTGGGGTCTTCCTACAGTTGGAGTCATGGGCGGAGTCCGGCTCCCATAGGAATCCGGACGAAGTCTGTTTGCAGTTGAAGTTGAGGACAGAGCCCGACTCCCGTAGGAGTCCGGGTGGGGTCTTCCTACAGTTGGAGTCGTGGGCGGAGTCCGGCTCCCGTAGGAGTCCGGATGAAGTCTGTCTGCAGTTGAAGTTGAGGATGGAGCCCGGCTCCCGTAGGAGTCTGGGCAGAGCGATGGGAGGTCGCCATCGGCAGTCAAAAGTCAGAGGAGACTTGCAAGGGTCAATCCCGTCAAGAACTTCGGCTGAGGGGATTTTATACCCAACACTGGCTATCGAAGTTTGATCTGATAATATTTTCACTGTCTAACAATGAATAGAGTGATAATATTCTACCTAAATCTGAAAAGAGAATAATTGACCTTGTTGGGTATAAAATACCCCCAGTCGAAGTTCGTAAAAGGCCGACCCTTCTAGGGCTCTTCCGGCTTTCGACCTTGTGTGGCGTCTTTCTGAACTCCCTCGATCGTCCGAGCTTCCATAATACCATCCGGACTTCTCTGATAATGAGCTCCTTCATTCATCTATCGGGCTGCTCCAAACGCTTTTTGAGCTTCGCTATCAGCTGATTTTCTACAGTAACCAAACTCTGTCCAAGATTCTACGATGGTCGACCACCTTTCGGATTTCATCCGAGCTCCTACAAGAGTCGGACTCCGTCTGAACTTCTACAGTGGATGGATCCCAGACGAACTTCTACGATGGATAGGCTCCACCAGCTGGATCTCTACTCGAACTTCTTCCGGACTTCATCAATGACCGAGCTTCTCCAGCAGCGGGACTTCCACAATAAGAAGTCCCCATCCGAGCTTCCACGGCAACCGATCTTCGTCCGAGCTTCTACAATAAGTGGACTTCATCCGGACTCCTACAAGAGTCAGACTCTGTCTGAACTTCTACAACGGAATTAAATCCCGAACTCCTCCAATGTTCGACCTTCTACAGTGTCCTCAAGACTCCTCCAGCGGATGAACCTCCATAATGCCATCCGAACTCCATTGTCGGTCGACTCACTACCAGATTCCTCAGAAAACCAGGCCTCTCCGATGGACGGTCCTCAGACGAGCTTCTACATTAGACAAATCCCAAATGGACTTCTCTAGCAATCAGATTCCTCATAAAATTGGACTTCTCCAACAGAAAGTCTCCGTCCGAGCTTCTACAGCAGATGACTTTCACCTGCAGCATCAGCGCCCAAGGCACCCGATAACAGTGGACTCATCAGCAACCTCAAAATCATCTGAGCTTCTCTTAGATTGTAGAGACAGAGAGCCATTTCGCTCTATCAAACATCCCAGCCGAGCTTCAGTCGTCAGGCTCGAACTCTTTGGCAAGTCACGATAATGGCCACTACCCCACTCCACTCTCTGTGACAGATTCTATGTGGCCCCACCTCTTTCTGGCAAGTCACGATAACGGACACCACTCCACTCTCTATAACAAACTCCACGTGGCCCTGAACAGCCCCCTGACGCCACTACTCTCCGTAACAAACTCCATGTGGCCCCGAACGGCCCACTACCAGGTAGTTACAGACGTCGCGGTCAATCAGTTATGCTCTCCGTCTATAAAAAGGGACCCCCATATACGTTCATCTCTAAGCTCAAAACTCTATCTCAAAACTCTGTTAAAATCTTATTTGAGTGCTCCATTTCTGTTGAGGCAGAGTACTGACTTGAGCGTCGGAGGATCTTGTCGGAGCACCCCCAACTCTGGTTTAGACTTTCCTTGCAGGTTTCGATGGTGGACGCGATCCCCTCGACTCCAGCTTCTCCGACGTCGGTGGAATTCTGCACCAATAGAATTGGCACTAGAGGAAGGGCTCCCTGTGTCTTCGCAGTACCCTTGTTCTTAAAGGAGTACTCAATGGGACTGTCTCCTGTCATCTTCTTCAACATCTTCTTTTTCTTCTCCTACCAGATCTCCACCTGATGCCTCCCCGAAAGGCATCCATCAGGTGATCAATGGCCTCCGCGGCTAGATCTCAGCGAGATCCACAAGCTCCGGTCTCGTCTCCAATTTTTCAAGCTCCACCTCCTCCGGTAATGGCAGTCGGCAGGGAGCAATTCGACTTGCTAGTTCAGCAGGTCAGGGGCCTCACCGAAGCAGTGCAAGCCATGCAGCAACAGCCGCAGCGGCCACAGACATCTGTGCGGCTGGAAAGAGCATCGTCGGAGTTTCAAAATCTGGTGATCGGGTGGGCCACTTGGGCCAGTCGCCCTATCTTCCCCAGAAAAGGGAAGCAGAGGGCGGAGAGCCCTCTGTCTGATCATGATTCTACCTCCGGAGGGTCTCTACCTCCGTTCCACCAGAAGACCCTCGAGACTCGCAGTCGAGAGGACCTCCTGGATCAAAGATTTCAGGAGATGAACCAGCGGATCGAAGAGCTCCGTCATACTCCTACTGCTTACGATGAGGACATCTGTACTGACCCTCCTTTCTCTCAAATGATTATGCAGGAACCAATCCCGTCGAACTACAAGCTCCCCCAATTTGAGGGCTACGATGGGACCTCGGATCCGATTGATCACCTGGAGGCCTTCCGGACAATGATGCTGCTCCATGGCATGCCAGACGCCATCCTGTGCCGAATTTTCCCATCCATCTTGAAGGGAGCAGCAAGAAATTGGTACTCGACACTAAAGTCGGGTACTATCTTCTCCTTTGATCAGATGAGCCACCAATTTGTTGCTCATTTCATTCGCAGCCGATATCCCTGGAGAGGTTCGGAGTCTTTCATTAACATCAAGCAAAAGGAGGGAGAATCCATCCAAACTTACGTTAACTGTTTTAACACCGCCGTGTTGGAGGTCTAAAATTTGGACCAGTCAGTTGCAATGGCCGTCCTAAAGAGCAGTCTTCAAAAGAATAATCTTCTATTTTCTTTGGAAAAGAAGTATCCCAGAGACTTCACTGATCTACTGGCTAGGGTCGAAGGATATGCCCGAGCAGAGGAAGCCTTCAAGCTGAAGGATGAGGAGGCCGCGAAAGAGCGACAGACAGGTGACTCCAGCAAGCTCACAGTTGAAAAAGAATCGAGTGAAGCTCGACCACATTCTCGAACTCCCTCCGGACACAAGCATGTCTGAACTCTCCCCTGAGCTCGTAGGTAGAGGAGCCCAGACCGCAGGGTTCGGCGGAGCTCTCCCCCAGAAAGATTCCACAGCTACGCCCCCCTCAATGCTCCAAAAGCTCAAGTGCTGATGGAGGTTAGGGAGCAGCTGCCAAGGCCGAAAAAGATGTGCACACACCCTGAGAAGTGCAACCCTAACAAGTTCTGCCTCTATCATCGTGACCACGGCCATGACATGGAGAAGTGCATTCAGCTCCGAGACGAGATCGAGGAGCTCATCAGACGAGGTCGGCTAGACAGATTCATTCGACGTCGGTCTGAAGGTAGGGAAGATCGGTCGAGGGCCCTACCACAACCAGAGCCGCCAAGGAGGGAGGAACAGCCTGAAGTTTGGCCTCCAATCGAGATCATCAACACCATCTTTGGGGGACCCTAACGAGGAGTAGACCTTCCACGACTATGGGATTCAAAAAATCTACGAATGTATTATCAATATCTTTATCTTAAATAAAAGTTTCTTTTATATTCGTATATCTTTTCTTTTGGCATGAGCTAATAACGATAGGAAATAGCTCCTTCAGACAATCGAAATTAAGCGTGTCAGGAACAAGAGGAGAACCTCGTCCTGACACAAACGAACGTCCAGTTATTTAGAGATCGGATGGGGGGAGAGGCCCTTGCAACGGCCCTTATGCGCCCCCACAGCCATGTTAGGAACAAGAGGAGAATCTCATCCTAACATGAGCAAAGTCAAAGGTCTGATTATTTAGAGACCGGATGGGGGGAGAGGCCCTTGCAACGGCCTTTATACGCCCCCACAGTCATGTTAGGAATAGGAGGAGAATCTCGTCCTAACATGAGCAAAATCGAAGACCCGATTATTTAGAGACCGGATGGGGGAAGAGGCCCTTGCAACGGCCCTTATGCACCCCTACAGTCATGTTAGGAACAGGAGGAGAACCTCATCCTAACATGAGCAAAGTCGAAGGTCCGATTATTTAGAGACCGGATGGGAGGAGAGGCCCTTGCAACAGTCCTTATGCACCCCCACAGCCATGTTAGGAACAGGAGGAGAACCTCATCCTAACATGAAAAAAGTCAAAGGCCCGGTTATTTAGAGACCGGATGGGGGGAGAGGCCCTTGCAACGGCCCTTACATGCCCCCACAGCCCTGTTAGGAACAGGAGGAAAATCTCATCCTAACATGAGCTGAAATTTACTGCGTCAGGAACAAGAGGAGAACCTCGTCCTGACACAAATGAAGACCTGGTCGTTCAAGACCGGATGAGGAAGAAAGTCTCCTCAATGGCTCCTCTACACCCCTACAACCCCGTTAAGAGCAGAGGAAAAACCTCACTCGAACATAAAAAAAATAATAAAAAAAGAGGAAGAGAAAAAGGGAAAGCGACGAGCTACGCCAGTGATAAGGGAAAAACAAACTACATCAAAGACACAAGGAACCTCATCTCAACGAGGAAGGAGACTCTTGTCAAAAACCCTCAGTCTCAAAGAGGGAACCTAACACTGGCAGGAGAAGATCGACTTCCTCAAGGTAACGAAAAGTTCGGGCCCCCAAGCTCGAGCACCGGGAGGAAGCCTCAAACTCGAGTGGCTTCGAAAAGACCTTCGATCATGAACAAAAAGGATGAATCAACACGGCGACGATCAGGAACCTTCAAACAACATCGACATCGAACAAGACAAAAGACAAAAGAAACTCTGTAAATGACAACTTAATGCAAGAATGGACAAGGTAATGAAAAGAAATTCTTTTTCATTTCATTAGTAAAGTGCATGTTACAAAGCCTTTGAAGGTCAAAAAAAAAATGACAAGAAGAGAAAAGAATATATGGAAGAACAAAAAGTAAAATAGGCTCTAAGGAAGCTCGACTTCCTCCGACTTCGAACTCGTGGTTCAGTCATCATCAAGGATTGCTTTAAGTTCTCAACTCCTTTCGTTCCCCCTTAAAGGATTTGTCTTCTCCAGCCTCCGTCCCTCTTCCATTTCTCGGATTTCTTCCCCTCCTATCTTCCTTCACTCTCCATTGCGCCAAGGATACTGAGTGCTTCGAGCTGGAATCTCGAGCTCATCCACAGGATCGAGAAGTACTCACGGTCGAAGATGTACCACAAATGCGAGCTCTGGGCGATCAAGGCGAAGCACGGTGGTGTCTTTCCAGCCACAAGCCCAAGGAGGGGCCGCCCAATTCCACCGAGAAGCCAGGATGCACCCATCGACCAACCTTTTATTAAATCCCTGTTGTTGAAGGAATTCTCTCCGAATCCTCTTCGAAGCCATCGGCCCCCTCGATGGCAGCCCTGCTGCTGCGGCTCTTGCAGGCCAACATCTTCTTCCTGCTCCTTCTTTCGGCCCCCAGTGTCTCCTCGAGGCAAACCTCTGGAGCGGGAACCTCGATCGGGGAGCTTCTTGAAGAGGCTCGGGGGACTGTAGCCTCGATGTCGGAGGGAGCGTCGACGGTAATGGCCTCTTGAGCAGGTACGGTTGAGCTTGTTTTTTCTACCCTTGCCCTCTTCGCCGCCTCCGAGGATGCAGCGCCTTTCCTCTTATGGGTCTTGAGACCCTAGGCTAATGTTCGAGTTGCGTCTGCATCCATACTGCAATGAAAGAAGATCGACATAGCTTAGAAAGAGTACAAGAAGAAAGGGAAAGCAACAGCAAAAAAAAAAAATGAACGAAGTCAGAGTGCCAGGAATGGTGTCTAGTACAGAAATCAGACGAGGTTCATCTACGAAACTAAGATTTTAGGGGGCTGGAACGGGCAAACTCCTAGAACTACTATAGGAGGAAGTGTTGGAGGTTTTGAATCAAGAGGAAACCCTAAAAAATCCCAAGAAAATCAAGAAAAATAAGAAATAAAGTGCTCGCGGAGAAACTGAATGGGCGTAATGCGAAGGATAAAAAATGGAAGAAGAGCAACAAAGGGAGGGGTTCCAGAACTAACCTAAGTTGGTCCGAAAGATGCAGGAAGATAGCCAGGGTGATGGGGATCGACCCGAAGAGTGCCTAAAACTAAGAGGGACACGCTGGAGGAAGAAGAAGTTTTTGGGGAAGAAGGTCTCCAACAGAATCCTTAGGTAGAGTGAAACCCCTGAACGAGGGAGGCGGATTTAAATAGCCGATGAGGTCCGACGGAATAATGATCGTAGATCTCCTCTGGCCGATCTACAACCACCACGTGTCCCACTCATCATGGCAGGCGGCTGAAAGTGACCGACAACTGGCAGAACCATTATTGTGCTGTACCTAGAGCAACGCTCCAGCAAAATCCCTAAAAAATCTTTTCGGATTGCCTCGTTTGAAAAGGCTCCAGCACCAGCGTGCCAAACGCCAAAATATCTAGAAACAATCGAGTATGAAAATTGAGGGAGGCAACTTTGACTGTGAAAATTTCTCTATACTTCATTCGAAATTCAAATTCGAAAGTAGGGAGACTGGTGTTGGGTATAAAATACCCCCAGCCGAAGTTCGTAAAAGGCCGACCCTTTCAGGGCTCTTCTGACTTCCGAATTTGTGTGGCATCTTTTTGAACTCCCTCGATCATTCGAGCTTCCATAATACCATCCGGACTTCTCTGATAATGAGCTCCTCCATTCATCTATCGGGCTGCTCTAAACGCTTTTTGAGCTTCACTATCAGTCGATTTTCTACAGTAAATAGACTCCATCCAAGTTTCTACAATGGTCGACCGCCTTTCGAATTTCATCTGAGCTCCTACAAGAGCCGGACTCTATCCAAACTTCTACAGTGGATGGATCCTAGACGAACTTCTACAACTGACAGACTCCACCAGCCGGATCTCTACTTCGAACTTCTTCTAGACTTCGTCAATGATCGAGCTTCTCCAGTAGTGGGACTTCCACAATAAGAAGTCTCCATCCGAGCTTCCACGGTAACCGATCTTCATCCGAGCTTCTACAATAAGCGGACTTCATCCGAACTCCTACAAGAGCCGGACTCCATCCGAACTTCTACAACAGAATTGAATCCTAGACTCCTCCAATGTTCGATCTTCCACAGTGTCCTCAAGACTCCTCCAGTGGATGAACCTCCACAACACCATCCGAACTCCATTGTTGGTCGACCCACTATCGGATTCCTCATGGAACCAGGCCTCTCCGACAGACGGTCCTCAGACGAGCTTCTACATCAGATAAATCTCAGATGGACTTCTCTAGCAATCAGATTCCTCATGAAATTGGACTTCTCCAACAGAAAGTCTCCATCTGAGCTTCTATAGTAGATGACTTCCACCTGCAGCATCAGCGCCCAAGGCACCCGACAATAGTGGACTCGTCAGCAACCTCGAAAATATCCGAGCTTCTCTTAGATTGCAGAGACAGAGAGTCATTCCACTCCATCAGATATCCCAGTCGAGCTTCAGCTGTCAGCTCAAACTCTCTGGCAAGTCACAACAATGGCCACTACCCCACTCCACTCTCTGTGATAGATTCCACGTGGTCCTACCTCTTTCTGGCAAGTCACGACAAAGGACACCACTCCACTCTCCATAACAAACTCCATGTGGCCCTGAACGGCCCCCTGACGCCACTACTCTCCGTAACAAACTCCACGTGGCCCCGAACGGCCCACTATCAGGCAGTTATAGACGTTGCTGTCAATCAGTTACGCTCTCCGTCTATAAAAAGGGACTCCCAGATACGTTCATCTCTAAGCTCTAAACTCTATCTCGAAACTCTGCTAAAATTTCGTTCGAGCACTCCATTCTTGTTGAGGCAGAGAACTGACTTGAGCATTGGAGGGTCTTGCCGGAGCAACCCCAACTCCGGTTTAGACTTCTTTTGTAGGTCCTGATGGCGACCGCGACTCCCTCGACTCTAGTTTCTCCGATGCAGGTAGATTTTTGCACCAATAGGATTGGCGCTAGAGGAAGGGCGTGTGTCTTCGCAGTACCCTTGTTCTTAAAGAAGCGCTCAACGGGACTACCTCCAATCATCTTTTCCGACGTCCCCTCCTCCTTCCCTCACTAGGTCTTTGCCCGATGCCTCCCCGCAAAGCATCCACGCGGCGATCCATGGCCTCCGCGGCTAGATCTCGGGCTCCAGCCTCACCTCCAGTTTCTCAGCCTCCTCCCCCTCCTCCGGCTACGACAGTTGGCATGGAACAATTTGACTTGCTGGCCCAGCAGGTCAGAGGCCTCACTGAAGCGGTGCAGGCCATGCAGCAGCAGCAATAGCCGCAGGCGTCAGTGCGGCTGGAGAAAATATCATCGAAACTCCAAAATTCGATGGTGGGACAGGCCACTTGGGCCAGTCACCCCATCTTTCCCAGAAAGATGAATCCGAGGGTGGAGAGCCCCCAGTCGGATCACGATTCCACCCCTGGAAGATCTCTACCCCCATTCTGTCAGAAGACCCTCGAGACCCATAGTCGAGAGGATTTCCTGGATCAGAGGCTCCAGGAGATGAACTGATGGATTGAAGAACTTCGCCACGCTCCCCCCACTTATGGTGAAGACATTTGTACTGACCCTCCCTTTTCTCAAATGATCATGCAGGAAACGATCCCACCAAACTTCAAGCTCCCTCAATTTGAAAGCTACGACGGGACTTCGGACCCAGTTGACCACCTGGAGGCCTTCCGAACAATGATGCTGCTTCATGGCACGCCCGACGCCATTCTATGCTGAGCTTTCCCATCCACCTTGAAGGGAGCGGCGAGAAACTGGTACTCGACGTTGAAGCCAGGTACCATCTTTTCCTTTGATTAGATGAGCCACCAGTTTGTGGCTCATTTTGTTAGCAGCCGGCATCCCCAGAAGGGTTCGGAGTCTCTCATCAACATCAAACAGAGGGAGGGAGAGTCCATTCGGGCCTACATCAACCGTTTCAATGTCGCCGCGCTGGAGGTCCGGAACTTGGACCAATCGGTAGCGATGGCCGCTCTGAAGGGCAGCCTTCAGAAGAACGACCTTTTGTTCTCCTTGGAAAAGAAGTACCCCAGAGATTTTGCTGATCTATTGGCTCGGGCTGAAGGGTATGCTCGAGCAGAAGAAGCCTTCAAAATGAAGGATGAGGAGACTGCAAGAGAGCAGCAGGCGGGAGACCCGAGTAAGCCCGCAGTTGAAAAAGGGCCAAGAGAAGCTTGGCCATGTTCTCGAACTCCTCCCGAGCACAAGCACACCAGACTCCTCCCCAAGCATGCAGGCAGGGAAGCCCAGAGCGTCGGGCTCGGTGGGGCTCTCCCCCAGGAAGATTCCGCAACTATGCCCCCCTCAACGCATCGAAAACCCAGGTGCTGATAGAGGTCAGAGAGCAGCTCCCAAGGCCAGAGAGGGTGCACACGCACCCCAGGAAATGCAATCCTAACAAGTTCTGCCTCTACCATCGTGACCACGGCCACGACATGGAGGAATGCATCCAACTCTGAGATGAGATCGAGGAGCTCATCCGACGAGGTCGACTCGATAGGTTCATTCAGCGTCGGCCTGAGGGTAGAGAAAATCGGCCAAGGGCCCTACCGCAGCCTGAGCCGCCAAGGAGGGAAGAGCAGCCTGGAGATCGGCCTCCAATTGGGATCATCAACTCTGTCTCTGGAGGACCTTGACAGGAAGCAGACCTTCCACAGCCCTAGGGTTTGAAAACTTGTACATGTATTGCGAACGATCCCGCTTTAAATCAAGATTTCTTTCAGACTTGCACTTCTTTCCCTTTTTGGCATAGACTTGTAACGACAGGGGACGACCCCATCGGGCAACAAAAACAAACCCCAATGTGGCTATTAACCACAAGGTCGAAGGTCCGATTATTTATAGACCGGATGGGGGGAGAGGCCATACAGCGCCCATATGCACCCCCACAGCCATGTTAGGGACAAGAGGAGAACCTCGCCCCAACATGAGCAAAGTCGAAGGCCCGATTATTTATAGACCAGATGGGGGGAGAGGCCATACAGCGCCCATATGTGCCTCCATAGCCATGTTAGGGACAGGAGGAGAACTTCGCCCTAACATGAGCAAGGTCAAAGGCTCGGTTATTTGTAGACCGGATGGGGGGAGAGGCCATACAGCACCCATATGCACCCCCACAGCCATGTTAGGGATAGGAGGAGAACCTCACCCTAATATGAGCAAGGTCGAAGGCCCGATTATTTATAGATCGGATGGGGGGAGAGGCCATACAGCGCCCATATGTGCCCCCACAGCCATGATAGGGACAGGAGGAGAACCTCGCCCTAATTTGAGCAAGATCGAAGGCTCGGTTGTTTGTAGACCGGATGGGGGAGAGGCCATACAGCACCCATATGTGCCCCCACAGCTCCGTTAAGAATAGAAGGAGAACCTCATCCTAACCTGAGTTGAAACCGATCACATCAGAAATAGGGGAAGTGTAGGAACCAGATCTAGGGTTTCAGGGTTAGATCTTGAAACCTTTTCAAGATCATACAGTGGAAGACTAAAATAAATCAAAATTTATTTTTTAAAACTAGAGAATCTCTAGATCTAAGATCCTATTACATGATTATTGCATAGTATTTAATCAAAAATTAAAATATATAAATATAGCATAACTACATGTTGATCATATCAACATGTTTTAATACCACATCTAATGTATGTATTAAACAATAGATCAGATCTATTACCTTGCAAGTTAGACGCTCTAACCTTGCTGATCTAGACTTAAGGATGATGTTGC